>NW_028301558.1:9427500-9430000 GCF_042242905.1 Orbicella faveolata | reverse complement strand
CCCATATAAACTTTGAATGCAAGGATGGAGGTCTCATTTTCACGAAAAATTTCTTGCCATAACTTTATAAGATTGTTGCATGCATCAAATCTCAGACCGTCTAGACTATTTCGAGGAAAAAAAAATTGCATTCAAAAAGAACAGTTCTTTAATTGTTGTCGCTTAGACGATTGCTTTGGTTTAAAAGAGACTTACCTAACTACGGCATGATTGAAACTTCTGGTAGAAGTTCTCGTAAACCACGGCCAAGTGGTTGAGAAATTTAAATTCTGAGGTAAAAAGAAAGTGATATATCGTAGAATCTTCCATATACATGTAAGCCTTCTTTTGTTGCCTTTACTAGTGCAATTAAAAACATGGCATTGTTTTGTATTACCTAACTCTCTTCGCTAACGTTGAATCATGTGGTTTCATGGTACGTGCTATCCTGTTATCTGTTTTTGACTTTACACCTAGCTGGGACCCCTCTTCACGAATTATTCCAGGCAGAGTTCTTCAGCAACTCTTGACATAACAACAACGGAAGTGTATTAACAGTTTTACCTAGTTGATATATACTTCGCTATGTAATGGGTCTTTTAATGTTTTGATCGATGATCCACTCCTGACCGACCGACCGACCGACCGACCGACCGACAGACAGACAGACAGACAAACAGACAGACAGACAGAAGATGGATCGATGGATGGAGGATGGAACACTCGTGAAGTTTGTAAATCACTCTCCTAACGCCTAGTGATTTACAAACATTTCGAGGGTTCTCCCAACATCCCAAGTGGTTTATTGCACCGGTAAACCCATAGAAACAGTGGTCTATTGCTAAAATAAAATAAAATTGTTCTTCCCCAAAGCGATGGCACACGTCAATTCTGGATCTGGAGAGAATGGTATGTACTGTTTCCTTGACTGATCTTATCTAATTCTTCTTAATGTAGTTCAGTTTAGAATTTCAAAACTGAATTCTGCTGTAATAGAGAAACTCCCATCATAGCCCTTGGAGAACCAAATTAAAAATGTAAAGAAGGGAGTACCAAATATTTGATTAATTTAGTCAAGGAATGGGCTGAAATCGATCTACAAACACATCGAAGAAAGAGTCTCGATACAGTTAAGGCCGAGCATACTTTTGCAGACACCTTAATTTCTTCAATCGATGTGTTCGTAGTTCGATTCCAGCCGATTTCTTGAATGAAATAACCCAATATTCGGTACTCGTTTGTTCACATTTGTAATTTGGTTCTTCGGGGCTATTGAAAAAGTGAAAACAATTTCAGTCATTTTCTCACCAGTCTTCTCTTACTCGACACGAATTAAGCCGGTGGAATTGCCCCAATCATTGGACTGATTAGATGCAATGTAGGGCCATCCATATCTCCATGACAAAGACAAGCAGGAAAACTCAAACGTTGGCAAATTTCTACGCTATTTGCTACAGTAGCACTGAGTGTTGTAAGCAAAAAAAAAACATGCGAGGTTCGTTTAGTACAGTGTTGCAAGCCAAAAAACAACATGCAGGGTTCGTTTAGTAGTAGTGTTGTAACCAAAAAAGGAAACACGCCTCTTGTTTTAAATCGATACCTAATGATTCCAATTTTCGGTAAAAGAGCCTTTTGAAATATGGTTACCGCAGAAATGTTAAATCAAAACACCAACAATTGGACCAACAGACTGATGATAAAAGCATTTTAACAAAGGTCTCAAATTGTGATCACTAATGCTTTAAAGCTACATGATAAGCGCAGGCGCTGACCTCCCTGTCCCCTTTTCTTTCGCCTTAAAGCGCGCAAGCGCCGTCGTTTCATAAAATGGGGCAGAGATAAGGTTTGAAGGATAGTAATTTCTCCTTAAGCGAAACATTAGAACAAAGATTAGAGAAAGCAGTTTGCAAGCCAGGCCGCTGCTTCCATCTCTTCCAATTCACTTTTGCACTACGCTAGCTACATGGTAAAAACAAGTGTGACGTTAAATGTTTATTGAATAAGCAAATTAGACAAGCCAATCAGTCCTGTAAGGGCAAGAACTTTATCTGATTGAAATGATATTGTTGCTTTGATTTTTGTGTAATTATGATGGTTTCTTTCTCAATTCAGGTTCAATAGTTACCTTGACATTAAGAGTTACAACTAATTGCAGCGGTGTTAGGTTGATGACGTTAAACGACAGCTTGCAGAACAATGTGAGTAAAAGCAAAACCGTACTTAGTTCCAACACAGCAACATGCAATCCTCGCACGTTATTACCGTTTTTAAACATTTAATTAAAAATTTTGGCCTGAAATAGAGCGGCTTTTGCGCAGTCAAGTCTGGAAATGGGTATAGCATAGAATAAAACATTTGTCATTAATTATTATTATATCTCATTTAAATCTATGTGTAGGGGTGTACCGCTGGGTCACTGAGGCCTTTACCCTATACTTGACCATGAACAACCTATCGTATCTACCCTATCTTACACTAGACACTAAAACCTCCTACCCTATCCCTAGTACAGAAACTGTCA
>NW_028301558.1:8965000-8980000 GCF_042242905.1 Orbicella faveolata | reverse complement strand
TGGTATGAGACTTGTATGTAGAGTAAAATTCTGAGTTCAGAACCTTAGAGCTAGGCCTTTGGACCTTGATTTCAGTACAGTCTAGGATGACTCTGGTTTTAGGGTAAATGGTTTTGAAGCAGTCAGGCATACTATTTTTTTACCTGAGCAGTTGTGGGCCAGATTGGAAATTGGCCAAGCGTTGTATACAGGAAATTCGCCCAAGTTAAAATAACTCTGCTAACAGTACTTGTGCTAATATTGAATCTTACTCCCAAGTCTGTCTCTAGCAATCCTAATCTTAGCCTTATCATAAACAAAAACAATTGGCCATAGAGTGACAATGCAAAATTACCACTGCTACGCCTTCGCTTGTAGTTTTCTTTTCCTCGTTCACGCTGAATCTGGGACCATTTTATCATAGTTTTGGCATATGGTTCAACCCAGCTATAAAAGCTATCGAATCGTTCTTTTGATACAAAGCCTGTGTAAAATGTCAGCAATTCTGAATTCTTGGAAATATTTTCAGCGCAAAACTTTGATTCTTTGAGATCTTCCACCTCCTGCTCTAAGTCGTTGATTTTGGCTTTCAAGATTTTAATTTGTTCCTCTGCACTCCGCTCGGCGGGCTGAATGTTTTCGCTTTCCAGTTCATCTGTAGCTGTTTCTTCTATTGGCTCATCACCAGCACTGGCTTCCACCACTGCTGATTCAGTCACTTCTTCTAATTCGACATCCTACCGCAATGAATCAACGAAAGATTGTCGTCGCTCCTCCTGTGCTTGCTGTTCGTTCACACTTAAATTTTGTAGTTTATTTTGTGGGCGTTCTTTACTGCTCTTGGTCCATGCAAACTGTGATGGCACAGCTCCTGCTTTCAGACGTGTAAGCCCTGTTATAGTTTTATACATGTCGCTTGGCTTGAAGTGAGCAGAACACACCAGAGTAGAGCCCTTCTTGACCTAGTAAAAAAGTTTAAAACTCCAAATTAAAATGCTGATAACAAGAGAGAATCTCATAGAATATCGATAACCATTTTCGAGTCAATGAAAACAAACAAACCGGTTCCACGTGAATGAACCACGTGCGTTTGACAGCTCTGGCCAGAAGCACTTCAGTCGAGTAATCTAGGTTAGATAATTGACTGCATTTTATCTGGATATGTATTGACTAATTATTCCATGAATAGGAAGCGGGCTAACTAAGTCTTAAATCTAGAAACTCTTAACATCGGCCACAAGTAGAACTTGTGCGTTTGACAACTCGCTGGCCATGGCTCGTCGCACTCACCTTAAAAAGCGGCCCTTCATCTCGCTTTATCGCGGCAATCCACTGAGATCTCTGTGTCTTGTTTGACGGAAAGTTGAAAAAAGACAAATTCTTTCCACTTTCGTTTCGTTTGTCGTTGGTACAGCAATTTACACAGCAATGATCGTTAGCCATATTTGCGTGATATCTTACTCAAAACCCTTGTCACGCAACGCTTCAAACGAAAGCATGCCCGTCCAGCCTCGTTTTGGTACAGCACGCGATCCAAGATGGCGGAACGTGATATCGGAGTATTGGGGCTGTCCCTGTGATATGGGACAATTTTTCTATTTTTAGAACAAATTGCGCCATCATGTGCAGCACACGCGCGTACATGCTGCGAGGATTTTTCCGGATGTATAGTGCGGGGAAATGGCGTCCGAAATTTCCGAAATGTTTGATGCTTTTGGCCCACAACTCAATACGTTCGTGATTGTTGAAATTTTACTTCAGTATTTTCGTCGTAAACTGCTCCAGTTTGAGTGGAATAATACAATGTCGAATTTAGTAATGTCCCGCTTTTTATCACTGACCAAGTTGTGTTCCGCTTCTTCTTTTACAAGAGTTCCACATTACTCCACTTTAAGTTTCACATATAATGAAGATTAACAGCTTTTTCGTAACACAGCAACAAAAATAGTTGGATATATTTGGATATGGCAGCGTTTCAGGACTTCAAAGTTTCCCTCTTCTTGCCACACGCTTGCAAGGATTTCACCATTGTCTATCTTGACCGAAAAGTAAAAAAAAAATAATAATTGTAAGTTTGAGTTTGGCCTAAATCGTAAGCAACGCTTGATGTTTTATCAAGGCCCAATAAGTGACAACTATGTCTGCAGATGCTGCTCAATTTTGTTTGTGTAACAATCCAAAAAATTTTCTGTTGTCGATGAATAACAGCGCCCGCCGGTGCGTGTTTTGTTACAGTCAGTAAAATTAAACATGACAAATTGGACTTCCGCACTTTCGTGTAATAACGTACATCGAACTCATATAATATCTCTAGTTTTTAAATATGTTTAAGGTTGATAAATGTTTGAGAACATATTAAAAGCTTAGCTGAAAATAATCAGCAAGGTTACGATGACGCTGTCTGTAATCAACTCGAATAACGATTTCGATTCAAAGGTGCGCGCGGATCCCAAGACTTACGGTCTCCGTCCCCGATTATGGCTCCTGCTAAAAATTAATAAATGGCTATTAAGTTTACATCAGTAGCTTACGTTATACTACAAGTGACAAAAAAGGAAACTACACAAGAAAAAAACAACAACAAGAACAAAGGACACAAAAAAAGAAATGAATGAATGACTTCGTAATTACAGAGAGCGAACAATCTAAATTATTTCTTTGATTACTATATTACGTATTTTATCTGTCAACATATTGATTTGATTTCTGGCCAGGGCTAAATATCCATATTTTTTTTTCAAAATAATCCTTGTTTATTTTACGTTCAGTTTCGTATTTTTTTCTATTTTGTTTTGATAACCTTTAATTTTAGGATGTATTTGGTTTCTTCTGCAGTCCCACAAAAACAGCTTTCCAACACCAATAAAGTAATTTAGTAATTTTGTTGAAGGGCATTGCTAAGACATTATACCAAATAGAACATTCTACAATAAAAGACGAACCTGTTGATTTGATAAAAGGCACCAATAAGATTCAAAATCGTTCCAAAATCACCTTGAGTAAGGGCATTGGTAAAGGATGTGGTTCAAAGTTTCTGGTTCGGCCTCACAAAAAGTACAAACATCGTCTGTTCTGTAACCAATTTTGAATAATTTTTTATTTGTGTAGAGTTTGTTGTTAAGCACTTTATACTGAAAAGCCTGAAAAGCCGAATGAACAATTCGGTTGGCTTGATAGTCTGTAGACTCTTCTAATTAACATACTAACAATTATCCCGAAGATTGACATGTAAAATGTAAACAATATAAACTACTAAGGAAAAGATCAAAAAGTGTTATGGAGGGGTGGGTCATCAGTTTTTAAGCCTTCGGTAAGGAGTGGGTCATTCAGTTTTCAGCTACTCATGGGGGGTGGGTCATCCTATTTTGTAACAAATAATCAACGTCTTGAACCACTGGAACAGTTGGCCACACATGCATTCACATTTTGTACGTAATAACAAATAACTCTTAGTCCTCTTTGTGTCTTTATATAAAACGTAACTTACCAAAAAAAAAATCACATGCAAGTATACGTGCATGTAATTTTTTTTTCTTCTTTTACTTCACTGCTGTATTGTACCATGTGGTAAAGGCAACTTCAATGAATTTTGATGAATTTTAGCCAACTTATGTCTACATGCTATTTATCCGCAAGGGTACGGGACTCGTGTTCATGGGTCTGGGACTCACACTCTTGAATTTGCTGGCTGTGTGAGTCCCAGGACTCACTACAGCTTTTTTCTAAATGAATCACTGTTCCACAGGAACAACACTGGAAAAAAAGAAATACAACACAAACACCTGTGATAAGCATTGTCTTCCAACGCAGTTTTTTTACAAAAAAAACAGTACTTGACGTTTCATGTGCTAGTCGACATAAAGCCGTTTGTTGGGACTGTAACGAATTTTACGTTGAAAAAACAAAACGAAGACTCCATGACAGTTAAAATCAACAATTCAAGGCCCTCGCTAAAAAAACGCCATTCATCAGCCGTTGCTAATCATGTAAAAACCAGTGGTCACGACATTAAATGGGATCATTTTGACATCTTAGCGTTTTAGCATTTTATCAAAACTGACTTTTATTGCATTTATTTCATTCAAGAGCTTAAGCCTTCACTAAATGTCAGAGTCATAATAGTGAGCAGTTGTTGTTTTACGTACTATCTGTTACTTTTCATGACGTCTAGACAGGTTTACATACTGCTGCACATCATATTTTCAATCTAGGTTCCAGACCTCTAATATTTATGATATAAATAGCTTTCGAAAATTCGTAACAGCCACTTTTGAAAATGTATGTTGACTAGCATACGAAACATCAAGTTCGGTATTTAAATGCATTGAAGTAAATGTTTATCACTGCTGTTTGCGTTATATTTTTAATCAAGCTACGAGGACCTAAAAACAACAGTTTATACATTGCGGACATGACTTAAAGTTGCAAGAGTAATGGGAAATAATATTATTTTTAGAAACGGTTGCACTATTGTTAAGAAATAAATCTAAAACGTCAATAACACCACAAGCTAGTTCATATGCAAAATGTCATTTTGTTGGATTATTGAAACAAAAGTGTCATGTTTTATTAGGGGTGGGTCATGTAATTTTCAACCGTTCATTATGGGGGGTCACTCAGTTTGGTGCCAAATGGGAAAGGTGGGTCATGTGTTTTCTATCCACCACATTTTCAAATGCTACCCCCTACCCCCTCCAATACTTTTTGACATTTCCCGGAGTCTAATTCTCTCGGGCGTGCCCTCAAACCTCCCTAGCGGCTCGAGCCTTTGGCGCCATAGGCGTTAATGGAGGGTATATTTCTTTTACATTTCTTTCTTTATCCTCTTGAATCAAATACAATATGAATCTAAAAAAAATTCGAAATTTTTACGACGTTTTAAATCTTTAATCAAACCAGCACAATTTTGTTCCTTTGTAGAAGAAGCTCGCACTTGGAGTGAAGTCATTTCAATTCACCCACTGGGAACATGCTTCATCGGCGAAAACAACGTCTGTTGTTTCCTTGGAATTGGTCGTGTTTACTCCGAAGGAGACAACAAGGCTCGATAAAGTTCAAGATAATCCAGCTCTCTCTTGTTACAGTAACGGCAGTTGCTTTAATAACGTATTTAAGTGGCTTTCACATGAAGGATTCTTTCTATCATCATGAAACACGCTCGCGACTTATTAAAGCTCTTAACCTGGGCTCGACTTTCAGGCGTTTTGACGACAAGCCCTCTTCAGGCAGTGGCGTTCCCTCTCTATCGAAGGTGGTGCCTACTCTAGAATGGACTTCAGGCCTTTTGAAGTCCAAACCCTCCTCCGCGCAGCCTGTCATTCATCCTGATTTTAAACCGTGGAAAACAACGCCCCAGCACAAAACTACTTTGATAACCAAGACTGTGTGTGCACGGCACTACCCTCTGCTTATCCTGGTTTCGTCTGCACCAGCAAATTTTGAGAGAAGATATTTGATTCGTCAAACATGGGGTGCCGATAACAACATTGTTCCTCAGTGGAAGACATACTTTCTCCTTGGCCAGACAAGGAATCAAACACATTCAGATTTACTCAAAAAAGAAGATAGCATCTATGGCGACATGATTCGTGCGGATTATTATGAACATTACTGGAACCAAAGTTTGAAGATACAGATGGCCTTCGAATGGGCAGCCAGATATTGTGGGTTTTCTTACCTTCTCAAAGCAGACGACGATGTGTTCGTCAACCCTAAACGTTTAATAGATGTCTTACAGTTAAAAACAACACCTAAGAAAGGCCTTTATATGGGTAAACTTCATCACAATCCGGTTGTACTACGACGTGGAAAATGGCGTGTCAGTCATGAAGAGTACAATGGTACACACTATCCAGATTTCTGTAGTGGTGCTGGCTTTGTTATGTCATATGATGTTGTCGAGAGTCTGGTTCCTTTATTTGATGTGATTAAGCCGTATAGACTGGACGATGTGTATGTTGGAATGCTTGCAGATAAATGCGGTATAAAAGCAGTGGACCACACAGGGTTTGTTATGCCAGTTTTTGAGACTCTTTATGATAAGTGTAATTTTGTTCCAAACACTCTTGTGCAGCATCGAGCTACTGGAGAATGTTTAATTCGACTGTTTTTAAATCACAAGAACCTTACGTTATCTTCATGAGCAACATTTTTCGTGTTTCTATCGAGTTTTGGTAGACTTCTACTAGAATACGTCGTAAATAATGCGAATACTTCAATCTGATTGGCTAAGCTATGGTAAACTATTGGCCATTAGTAGAATTTTACTAGTATACCAATGCAAATGCTGCAATCTGATTGGCTGAGGTACTCGTACATTCTATCAGCTATTATAGAACACCACTAAATTTTCTCCGATTCTTATTGGTTTAAATTGATCACGTGACGCGATAGTGTTCATCCGCGGAGAGACACTATCAGCCCACAGTACCCGTCCGAGGACAAAACCCGGATGGATAGTACTCGTCCGTGAAAATATTTCTGTAAACTAATAGTAATCAGAGATTATGAAAGTGAGTTCGACGCCCTCACTTTAATATAAATACCTTAAATGAACGATTTCACTAGCTGACTTTCAACCTTTGTCTATTGCTAAAATCAACATTTTTCAGCAGCAACCGAGGTTTTAGCGGTGAGATATGCATAGTGTCAAAAAGTCCATGCAAGTGAAGAGGTCACGATTTGTTGATACGTTGCGTGACGCCGCCAGTTTCTGTAGACTCATAAGTTTCATAGAATATTTAATTGCGTACATTATGCTAAGCCGGAAGCACAAATTTAAGCTAGCATTTGAAATGGCGCGCTCTTTTATCGTAAACAAAGTCCGTGCGACTAACTGGAGTATTTCCCCTGATGAATAAAGTAGACTATTGGATCTTGCCTTCAGAGTACTTCCACTGATTCCAAACAATAAAATTTCGACCGGATAAAGACTGAGCTATATGTCGCGACTGGAAGTAATCAACAAATGCAGTCAAAATGTAGCCGTTCTCACGGTTAACATCCCAAAGCCAAGTCGTGTTAATAGACAAGGACACTTACCTCAGATTTCGATAAATGCTACCGTCGAAGCGTTTAAATTCGCCAAAATCTAACGCTGAGAGCACATAATAGCTAAGCTTACGGCGACTGAATGGAAAGAAGTCAAAGAAAGATCCAACGGAAAGACAAGCTCACATGGCCTGCTCACATGCTCACATGTCCACCTTATGTCTTATCACATGTCTTAACATTAAACGGTACCAGTTTACTGGCCGTGACATGCTCTTGCAAAAATCAACCTAGGTGGCCATTTTGGTGTCCTTACAGGAATGTGGATCTTTCTGCATATAACCGTGCACAGGGCAACCAACTCTAGAAAGCCACAGGTCAAAATTATTTTTGCGTTCTTCAAACGCAACAAGCGGGCTTATAAAAAATAAGCAATTGAATTTGTATTAAGAGGGTTTTTGTTTGTTTTCTTTTTCAAATTTTAAGTAAGAATTCTACTAAAACAAAACACTATCACCTCTTAGAAATCTCGAGCTCATAATCTAATTGTTAATTATTGAATACTGGATCATTGGATAATGCAATTTAAGAGTTTTCATTGACTTAGCCATCTTGGTACATGACCCATTATACCATGCTCTACAAATATAATAAGCATACTCATAATTTTTTGGGGCGTTGTTATTTTAGTTTAGTTTCCTATATTTTGGGGGCGTTTTTAATGAAACAGTTATTCCACTCGCGCTTGTTGGATACGATATGAGATGATTATAGCCAATTAGGCACTACGCGCCTCGTTGACTATCTGATATCCAACGCACCCTAGTAAAATAATTGTTGATTGGTGTTCAGTGGATTGGGATCGTCCATACTGATTGGCAACGTTTTCTCTTTTCTCCGATGTTTGGAGGATGATTTAGAAATATTACAGGATAAATCAATTTCCAAGAACGCCAGAGAAAGGAAATTACTTTGACCGATATTCGACTTTGAAACCTGGAATTTTTCAAAGAAACTCATGAGCGCGTGAAAGCGGCTGTAAATACAAAGGAATAATAAGGGTCTGTTTTACAAGGAGGGGCGGTTACCCTAGCAAGCGGGTTAACCCTAGCTGGAGGGCAAAAGATAGCCCGGGTTTACAAGGAAAATTTTACAGGTAGGGTAACCTTACAACCCGGGACAACTTAATGCGCGGCTACACTCAAAGGGTCTGGAAACAATTAGAAAGTTAACCCGGGTAGGCAGGTAAACCCGGCCTGGAGTGTTTACAAGGGAAAAAAATAACCCGCCTGTAAGGGTAACCCTAGCACGCAGATAGGGTAACCCGCCCACTTGGGTAACCCTAGCTGCCTTGTAAACACGATGAAGAAAAAAAGAGGAAATGTGTGAGTGCTAGGGAAACCCGCTTGCTAGGGTAACCCGCCTTCTAGGGTAACCCTCTCTCCTTGTAAACAGGCCCTAAGAAACTGAGAAGGTTGTTGTTGTTAAACGTTTCTGAGAATTCAATCCGACCGGGAGTTATACTAAAGTCTAATGTCAAGCACTACTTAATATGGAGAGAAACAACTGGAAACCTCGTTGAAACAGTTTAATGCTCTTTCAATGACAAATTGAAACTTCTATTTTTGTGTTTAACGCACATCAACATCTCTGTTGAAAAACGGTTCCGTGTTAAATCATTCCGAGTGTAAAACTTCGGCGGTCCCACGGGATTTGCCGAAGAAATGAATCGTCACGAGTTCTATTTATATTTGGTAATGTCATCGTATTAAATCGGGAAGGCCGAACACCAAAAACACGGGCGCAATGGCGTCCTAGGTTCACGTCGTTCGTGTACATGGGAAGCAGAGTTCGTTTAACTTGTTGTTTTGAGCGTTTGAGTAAAGGCGGTCATACACTTACAGCCATCGCCATCGCTATGGGCGAAACTAACTAAAAAGGCAACGACCATCAAATCTTTGTCAGCTTTTAAAGCCATCAGTACGCAAAAAGGTTATGTCAGCTCTGTTCGAGGGATACGGGAGAGATTGTAAATTGTGTTTAACGTAGCTCTCACTGTATAAGGAATATATTTATAATTAGATAATTCTGTACTTTAGGTAGCTTTTTTTTAAGAAAAAAATGCTGTAAGTTTTGAATCTTCAGTTTTTGAAAGGATATGTCAGCTGCGTAAGAGGGATGTGGGAGAGATTTTCAAATTTTGTTCAACTTAGTTCTCACTGTATAAGAAGTATATTCATAATGTAAATACTAATTCTGTATTTTAGTTAGTTTTAAAATAATGCTGTTAGTTATGAATCTAAATGTTTTTAAGTTTTAATTTTTGAAAAGGATGTGTCAGCTGTGTTAGAGGGATGTGGGAGAGATTGTAAATTATGTTCAACTTAGTTCTCATTGTATAGGAAAATATATTCATAATATAAATAATTCTGTATTTTAGGTAGTCTTTTAAAACATATTGTAAGTTATGAGTCTTAAAGATTTTTAGTTTCAGTTTTTGAAAGGATATGTCAGCTGTGTTATAGGGATGTGGGAGGGATGAATCTTTAAGTTTTTTCGTTTTAATTTTTGAAATAAATGTTAATGATATTGTATCTTAGTACCGTAATGGCGCTTGAACGACGAGACACTTTAATAAACGACGGAAATGTATGTATGAACATGTATGTATATTGCTACAACTTGCTGGGCGTATCGTTGCATGTTGTGTTGTTACCGCCTTTTTTTTTTTTTTTTTTCTCTCTGTTTCGAATAATTTGCGCACCTTTCCGTCGCCAGTTGGTTTCCAATTTTCGAGGTAACCTTAAGGTATTTTCCAATTCTCAGTCGATCTGTCGTTTACTTTCATGCTTCGAAAGTTAACTCCACAGCCCTCGAGAATGTAAGCATACATACCAACAAATGCCTTGTTTAATCGTTGTTATTTCGTTCAGGTGTTGCTACCCGCGTCTCCTCGGCGATACAGGACAGCTGAAAGGAGTTGCTTTGGTGACGCAAGCCATTAAAATGTTATCCAGGCATGGCTAGTCACATTGAGCAGTGATCTGATTGCAGTCGAATTGCTGAACTTACTGGAGCTGTTTGTTAACTATATCAGTGAAAATATGACTGAGTCTGCGAATATGATCGGCTGGCTCATCACGTCTTCAACGAGGATGCTGAAATTTCATGCTTACGATTTTTATTTAACTGTGTTTTACTTGCCAACATCGCAGCAAATTAAGCTTATGTACACCATGATAAACCGGAATCAAATAATGTTTTGGTTTTCACAAATGATCTGATATTCTACTAATACATCTGATTGTTTGTATGGCAAACTGAATGATGTGGAGGAAAGTCCAGGCCCTACAATGTTTGATATGATTGGCCCAGTGACCACTGTGTCTGTGGACTAAAAATCAAGGAAATGAATTCTCTTTGGTGAAAATGCTGGTAAGCAATGTGTTGAGTTGTGTCATCAAATAGAATATACCAGTTTGAAAACTTATTTCATTCTGAATTTGATTATTGGAAATAACCTATATGGCTCTTCAAGATATTCTGTACCGACAAATATTTGCAGGGGGGTCTATGACATTAGCAGACTGTGACGTTTTATTCATTATCGCATTTTTATTGCCATTACCGAGAGCTAACAGTAAACAGGCTACCCTGAGCGCTATTCAAGCTAGGCTGATTAATCGATAGTCAGGGTAGCCATAGTGAAATTTAGGCTAATCAGAGTGATTTTTAGGCTCACCAAAACACTATTTAGGCCTAAATGTAGTTTGCGGTCTGCAAACGTCGTACACCATTGCATGTTTGTTTTATCCATGTACAATACAATACAATAACTTATCATGTTCTATTCCCTTAATGAGATGCGCTTGCAGGGAACCATGGTAGTTGTATTCATCAAAACAAATATGCAATCGAAGATGATCAATACAACTACCATGATTCCCTCCTGGCGCGTCTCAAAAAGGGAATATGGAATGGCTATTATGGCATGCAATACAATGCAATACAACACATATATCTTATAATGAAGTTTCCATATGACATGCGCTCTGATTGGTTGAAACAGCGTGCTTTATCAGAGAACAGATGCACGGCAAGCTGAATTTCAAATTTTTGATTTGGAATTTCGAAACATGTGACTCTAATTAAACGTTCCCTGTGACTCAGACGAACGCAATGGAAACGCAATGGAAACATAGCTGCCTGGAGGTCATTGTTAACAACAGAAGTGTAACGTGTACCAAAATAACAAGATTTTCCAACAAACCGGTAAGCTTAATCACGTAGCGAAATGCACAAATTCTCAACCTAGCGAATGCTTCGATAAATGACATTATATTTGCTAGGAAGGCAGAAATTTTACTTAAGAGGTAAAACAAGGACAGAGTACACCAATTGAGCTGTCTTCGTTTATGATGAGAAGCTTTATTTTTGGAAAAATGCTCAAATGACCCCGACATGGAGCTTAGTAACGCTCGTTCGCTTAATAAAGCGATCTCCGGTCATCTCAGCGAAGTGAAACTCGGCAATTACGACAACGCTCAGCTCAACCGACGAGTGATCAGTTTAAACCTTGCTGTGATATTCTCCCTGTACACGGAGTAGAACCAGTGGGAGCAGTTTAGTCTTTCCAACTTTGACGCTAGTTTGGGCAATCTTGTTGTAAGCCGCAAAGAACTGTAGCTCCTTTCACATGAATACAGCTCAGCATTTCGCATTTTCATCCGCAAGCTTTGAGCTCTTTGTTTCGTAATTTCCATTGGAAAATTGAACGTTTTCATGAGCCACAATGCAGCCGGATTCCTCTGGACTAGAAACTTTAAGCTGCGTCGTTGCTGTACTTTGCGACGGCGATTAGCCGCGACAATATTATTGTTATTATTATTATTATTATTATTATTAGTATTATTATTATTATTATTATTATATTATCATATTAAGGTCGTGTTGTATTGGGATCAACCGTTTCAACTCCAATCGGTTTGGGTTGATGGGTTGACGTCTCTCAATAGCACAATTTTCCAACCTTTTTGGGATAATTATGAATACGATCACTCCTGGGACAAGTCCTTACGCAAGCTACACTCACGCCACATAATCGCACAAATGCTTTTTCAGCCGTTTAGGCCGGTTGAAAAAGTTCATGAAACAAACTAACCGAATTAAAACGGTTTTCCCTCAATAGAACGCGTAAAAACCCAACCAACCCAACCAAACAGAAACGGCGCGCAACTTGTAGTGGGAGTTATGGGCTTACTGCTGAGTTTTTTTTAACTTTTCTCCGTTTATTATGGTCTTTTCCTAGATTCCGCGGCCCTGCAAACCCGCCCGTCGCTGCGGTTCATGTTTATATCCGAATGATGTGGACTCTAACTTTTGCCAGGCGTGTTGAGTAGCCACCGCGCCTGTTAAACCAGCTGTACAGCAAGGACGAGATCCTGTGGATGAGAAGGCGATTCTGGAACGCTTCCAAAACTGTAAGAATTCTGCTGGCTGCAAGCTCTATCAGCGTCAGAAGTCGGCTCTGGAGCAGCAATTGTCCACGTTCCTCTCGTCGGTTTCCCCGCCTAAGACTATATCGTCTCGTTCGGCAGACGACGTTATAAAATTCCCTTTTGCAAATCGGATTTGTGTGTCCGGTTATTTGGACAACCTATTACCTTTCTGTGTGTGATTTATTTAACGTCCGCTTAGCTCCAGGTTTTTCTTTAGGGCGTCTGACTGCAATAAGGATGTTGGTTCCGGGCCCTTTGTCGGCTCGGCGGTAAATCACCAGCTTCGTGGGTACCTCTTAGAGGCTAAGCCTCGCGATAGTGCCGGAAACCGTCCCCACAGTTTTCGGATGGGCTTGTCTGATACTTTGAGATTGTCGGGTTGTTCTCAACAGGATGTTGTACACGCGCAGTACATAGGGTGGCAGAGTGGGACAATGTTCCTAGTGCTGTCGACTTGGTCAGGATCCCAGCCTCCTACCCTGAAAACCTCCAGGCCACTTGTAATATTTGAATGACTTAAATTTCAGTTTGTTATCGTCCTCATTAGCTCTCCCATCAACTCTCATATTTCAATTAGGGTTGTCCATTTTATAATGTTGTGTGTTTAGGAATGAAGGGATTGCTGAGCGATGGGAGGAGAGTTTGGATTAAAGACACGTTGGCTATGTTGCTGTTCAGTTTACCACGATGTGGTAATGGGGCATGCAGTGAGCATAAATTACTATTTAAATCTGTGGCACATGTTTGGATAGGGCAAATGTCGCGTAATGACGACGCATATTTCGTAAGCACCGCGGAAATACGATTTTTGGGGCGCGATACAGTATCTCAGCGGTACACCTTAGCAAAACCATAAAATGCCGGCAACTCGCCGCGAGTCTTGTCGACAGTGAAAAAGATACAAAACTTAGAGCGCACACTGTAAACTTAACTTTTGAACTCCGCTCATTTGTTGGATAGTTCTCAGGTAATATCATATATTGTGCCAAAGCCAAACTGAACTTGCACACGGTGTGAAATTGTTGCTGTTTCGTGAGAGTTTATGCTCGCAAGCGGCGAGTTAGTGGCAATTTACGTTCTTGTTGTGCGCTGAGCCTAAAACTAGGCAGCCTTTGTGTGGCTTTAGCGGTATTCTGAGGACATCAACCTCTCAAGTTTGTAGAGCTGGTGAGCTTGAACCATATAAATAAATAAATAAATATACATTTATATAGCGCCATTTTCCACTAATTGTCCATGGCGCTTTACAATACTTTAAAATTAAAATCCTAATTCCTTAAAAACCTAAAATCCTAAATCCTAAAAGTTAAAATCCTAAGAGTTAAATACGCTATATAATACAATTAGGCTACAAATAAAAAGTAAAAACTACAAATCAAATGCACGCTTAAAAAGATAAGTCTTAAGATTAGCCTTAAAAACTGCCTCTGATGATGAAAGTCTGATCTGGAGGGGTAGTTTATTCCAGAGCCTTGGTGCCGCCACGGAAAAAGCCCTTTCACCATACGTTTTAAGATTTGCTCTAGGCTCATCAAGCAACCTGTTGTTTGAAGATCTTAGTGTCCGACCAGAAATGTTAAATCGCAGTAGGTCTCTAATGTAATCAGGGGCCAGTCCATTCAGAGCTTTGTAAGTTAACAACAATATTTTGAAAATAATCCTAAAATGAACTGGCAACCAATGTAAGCTCCTTAGTATTGGTGTGATGTGTTCCTGCCTTCTAGTCAAGGTAACAAGGCGAGCTGCTGAGTTCTGTACAAGCTGAAGTCTATTAATCAGATACTTTGGGAGACCGTACAGTAGGGCGTTACAATAGTCCAAACGCGATGTTATGTAAGCGTGAACAATGGTCTCAGTAGTACTCTGGGATAGGTATCGCCTAATTTTAGCTATACTACGAATGCGGAAAAATGCGCTCTTGCAGGTTATTTTAACGTGTTCTTTGAAATCCAAACATTGATCGAATGCAACTCCTAAATTCCTGGCCTGTTTACTAGACTTGATTACTTCATCACCAACTCGTATATAGTCGAGGGGTGGTCGTGGACGATATTTAGAACTAATAACCAAAAGTTCAGTCTTATCCCGATTTAACTTAAGTTTGTTGCGCAGCATCCAGTCCCCAATGTCCTTAACACATAATTCTACTGCCATCTTTGAGCTTGATAGATGATTAGGGCAATTGGACGTAAACGACAAGTACAACTGTGTGTCATCTGCATAGAGATGGAACGGTATGCTATGCTTTCTGGCTATGTCACCCAGCGGACTTGTATAAAGGGAATACAACAAGGGTCCCAGTACAGAACCCTGTGGTACCCCGTAGGGTAAATTCTTCTTTGACGATTCAATTCCATTGACAGAAACAAACTGTTCGCGTGAGTGAAGATACGAATGAAACCAATTAAGAGCAGTGTTCCTAATACCAAAGCGATTCTGTAGTCTAGATAACAAAATCGAATGATCGACAGTATCAAACGCAGCCGATAAATCGAGCAATAGTAATATAACCGATCTGTTATTGTCAATAGCC
>NW_028301558.1:8892500-8960000 GCF_042242905.1 Orbicella faveolata | reverse complement strand
TCAGTTAAAATCTAAGACATTTCATTGAATTCTCTCATGAATGAGCTATTTTTGTGACCATAGTTCTTGATCTAGATCTTACATTGAGGGGCCCGATAGTATCACCAATTTTGTATATTATTATGTGTCCGTGGCTGTATGCGTATTTGGATGCATGTGTGTGTGTGTGTGGACGTGAGGAGGACGCCGGTATAAGAGGGATTGTGCAGTATGTTACATTTTCTAAAACATATCATTTTTCAGGTGTAAAATTAATTGCGTGAACTATAAGAAGCACAACTAAAGATGCTGCAAACGTTACCTGATGTCATGGACTGGTACCCAAGAAAAGATGAGGAAATTTGTTGATGAAATCACGAGATTAAGTTTGTGAATCTTTTATGCTGATCGTCCAGTTTATATTTATGACATTACATTGATCTGATTGATACATTTTGTTAACGAGTTAACGAGGGTTGATGCTGTTAATAGCAATACTTTTACGGTGAACGGCCTTTAACATTCCAACAATGCCGGGGTCTTTGCTGCGAAACTTTGCACTTAACTGTGTGAAACTTTTACGGTGAACGGCCTGTAACATCCCAACAATGCCGGGGTCTTTGCTGCGAAACTTTGCACTTAACTGTGTGAAACTTTTACGGTGAACGGCCTGTAACATCCCAACAATGCCGGGGTCTTTGCTGCGAAACTTTGCACTTAACTGTGTGAAACTTTTACGGTGAACGGCCTATAACATCCCAACAATGCCGGGGTCTTTGCTGCGAATGTTTGCACTTAACTGTGTGAAACTTTTACGGTGAACGGCCTGTAACATCCCAACAATGCCGGGGTCTTTGCTGCGAATGTTTGCACTTAACTGTGTGAAACTTTTACGGTGAACGGCCTGTAACATCCCAACAATGCCGGGGTCTTTGCTGCGAAACTTTGCACTTAACTGTGTGAAACTTTTACGGTGAACGGCCTATAACATCCCAACAATGCCGGGGTCTTTGCTGCGAATGTTTGCACTTAACTGTGTGAAACTTTTACGGTGAACGGCCTGTAACATCCCAACAATGCCGGGGTCTTTGCTGCGAATGTTTGCACTTAACTCTGTGAAACTTTTACGGTGAACGGCCTGTAACATCCCAACAATGCCGGGGTCTTTGCTGCGAAACTTTGCACTTAACTGTGTGAAACTTTTACGGTGAACGGCCTATAACATCCCAACAATGCCGGGGTCTTTGCTGCGAAACTTTGCACTTAACTGTGTGAAACTTTTACGGTGAACGGCCTGTAACATCCCAACAATGCCGGGGTCTTTGCTGCGAATGTTTGCACTTAACTGTGTGAAACTTTTACGGTGAACGGCCTGTAACATCCCAACAATGCCGGGGTCTTTGCTGCGAATGTTTGCACTTAAGTGTGTGAAACTTTTACGGTGAACGGCCTTTAACATCCCAACAATGCCGGGGTCTTTGCTGCGAATGTTTGCACTTAACTGTGTGAAACTTTTACGGTGAACGGCCTATAACATCCCAACAATGCCGGGGTCTTTGCTGCGAAACTTTGCACTTAGCTGTGTGAAACTTTTACGGTGAACGGCCTATAACATCCCAACAATGCCGGGGTCTTTGCTGCGAAACTTTGCACTTAACTGTGTGAAACTTTTACGGTGAACGGCCTGTAACATCCCAACAATGCCGGGGTCTTTGCTGCGAATGTTTGCACTTAACTGTGTGAAACTTTTACAGTGAACGGCCTTTAACATCCCAACAATGCCGGGGTCTTTGCTGCGAATGTTTGCACTTAACTGTGTGAAACTTTTACGGTGACCGGCCTATAACATCCCAACAATGCCGGGGTCTTTGCTGCGAAACTTTGCACTTAGCTGTGTGAAACTTTTACGGTGAACGGCCTATAACATCCCAACAATGCCGGGGTCTTTGCTGCGAATGTTTGCACTTAACTGTGTGAAACTTTTACGGTGAACGGCCTGTAACATCCCAACAATGCCGGGGTCTTTGCTGCGAATGTTTGCACTTAAGTGTGTGAAACTTTTACGGTGAACGGCCTGTAACATCCCAACAATGCCGGGGTCTTTGCTGCGAATGTTTGCACTTAAGTGTGTGAAACTTTTACGGTGAACGGCCTTTAACATCCCAACAATGCCGGGGTCTTTGCTGCGAATGTTTGCACTTAACTGTGTGAAACTTTTACGGTGAACGGCCTATAACATCCCAACAATGCCGGGGTCTTTGCTGCGAAACTTTGCACTTAGCTGTGTGAAACTTTTACGGTGAACGGCCTATAACATCCCAACAATGCCGGGGTCTTTGCTGCGAAACTTTGCACTTAACTGTGTGAAACTTTTACGGTGAACGGCCTGTAACATCCCAACAATGCCGGGGTCTTTGCTGCGAATGTTTGCACTTAACTGTGTGAAACTTTTACAGTGAACGGCCTTTAACATCCCAACAATGCCGGGGTCTTTGCTGCGAATGTTTGCACTTAACTGTGTGAAACTTTTACGGTGAACGGCCTATAACATCCCAACAATGCCGGGGTCTTTGCTGCGAAACTTTGCACTTAGCTGTGTGAAACTTTTACGGTGAACGGCCTATAACATCCCAACAATGCCGGGGTCTTTGCTGCGAATGTTTGCACTTAACTGTGTGAAACTTTTACGGTGAACGGCCTGTAACATCCCAACAATGCCGGGGTCTTTGCTGCGAATGTTTGCACTTAAGTATGTGAAACTTTTACGGTGAACGGCCTGTAACATCCCAACAATGCCGGGGTCTTTGCTGCTAAACTTTGCACTTAACTGTGTGAAACTTTTACGGTGAACGGCCTATAACATCCCAACAATGCCGGGGTCTTTGCTGCGAATGTTTGCACTTAACTGTGTGAAACTTTTACGGTGAACGGCCTGTAACATCCCAACAATGCCGGGGTCTTTGCTGCGAATGTTTGCACTTAAGTGTGTGAAACTTTTACGGTGAACGGCCTGTAACATCCCAACAATGCCGGGGTCTTTGCTGCTAAACTTTGCACTTAACTGTGTGAAACTTTTACGGTGAACGGCCTATAACATCCCAACAATGCCGGGGTCTTTGCTGCGAATGTTTGCACTTAACTGTGTGAAACTTTTACGGTGAACGGCCTATAACATCCCAACAATGCCGGGGTCTTTGCTGCGAAACTTTGCACTTAGCTGTGTGAAACTTTTACGGTGAACGGCCTATAACATCCCAACAATGCCGGGGTCTTTGCTGCGAAACTTTGCACTTAACTGTGTGAAACTTTTACGGTGAACGGCCTGTAACATCCCAACAATGCCGGGGTCTTTGCTGCGAATGTTTGCACTTAACTGTGTGAAACTTTTACAGTGAACGGCCTTTAACATCCCAACAATGCCGGGGTCTTTGCTGCGAATGTTTGCACTTAACTGTGTGAAACTTTTACGGTGAACGGCCTATAACATCCCAACAATGCCGGGGTCTTTGCTGCGAAACTTTGCACTTAGCTGTGTGAAACTTTTACGGTGAACGGCCTATAACATCCCAACAATGCCGGGGTCTTTGCTGCGAATGTTTGCACTTAACTGTGTGAAACTTTTACGGTGAACGGCCTGTAACATCCCAACAATGCCGGGGTCTTTGCTGCGAATGTTTGCACTTAAGTGTGTGAAACTTTTACGGTGAACGGCCTGTAACATCCCAACAATGCCGGGGTCTTTGCTGCGAATGTTTGCACTTAAGTGTGTGAAACTTTTACGGTGAACGGCCTTTAACATCCCAACAATGCCGGGGTCTTTGCTGCGAATGTTTGCACTTAACTGTGTGAAACTTTTACGGTGAACGGCCTATAACATCCCAACAATGCCGGGGTCTTTGCTGCGAAACTTTGCACTTAGCTGTGTGAAACTTTTACGGTGAACGGCCTATAACATCCCAACAATGCCGGGGTCTTTGCTGCGAAACTTTGCACTTAACTGTGTGAAACTTTTACGGTGAACGGCCTGTAACATCCCAACAATGCCGGGGTCTTTGCTGCGAATGTTTGCACTTAACTGTGTGAAACTTTTACAGTGAACGGCCTTTAACATCCCAACAATGCCGGGGTCTTTGCTGCGAATGTTTGCACTTAACTGTGTGAAACTTTTACGGTGAACGGCCTATAACATCCCAACAATGCCGGGGTCTTTGCTGCGAAACTTTGCACTTAGCTGTGTGAAACTTTTACGGTGAACGGCCTATAACATCCCAACAATGCCGGGGTCTTTGCTGCGAATGTTTGCACTTAACTGTGTGAAACTTTTACGGTGAACGGCCTGTAACATCCCAACAATGCCGGGGTCTTTGCTGCGAATGTTTGCACTTAAGTGTGTGAAACTTTTACGGTGAACGGCCTGTAACATCCCAACAATGCCGGGGTCTTTGCTGCGAAACTTTGCACTTAGCTGTGTGAAACTTTTACGGTGAACGGCCTATAACGTCCCAACAATGCCGGGGTCTTTGCTGCGAATGTTTGCACTTAACTGTGTGAAACTTTTACGGTGAACGGCCTGTAACATCCCAACAATGCCGGGGTCTTTGCTGCGAATGTTTGCACTTAAGTGTGTGAAACTTTTACGGTGAACGGCCTGTAACATCCCAACAATGCCGGGGTCTTTGCTGCTAAACTTTGCACTTAACTGTGTGAAACTTTTACGGTGAACGGCCTATAACATCCCAACAATGCCGGGGTCTTTGCTGCGAATGTTTGCACTTAACTGTGTGAAACTTTTACGGTGAACGGCCTGTAACATCCCAACAATGCCGGGGTCTTTGCTGAGAATGTTTGCACTTAAGTGTGTGAAACTTTTACGGTGAACGGCCTGTAACATCCCAACAATGCCGGGGTCTTTGCTGCTAAACTTTGCACTTAACTGTGTGAAACTTTTACGGTGAACGGCCTATAACATCCCAACAATGCCGGGGTCTTTGCTGCGAATGTTTGCACTTAACTGTGTGAAACTTTTACGGTGAACGGCCTATAACATCCCAACAATGCCGGGGTCTTTGCTGCGAAACTTTGCACTTAGCTGTGTGAAACTTTTACGGTGAACGGCCTATAACATCCCAACAATGCCGGGGTCTTTGCTGCGAAACTTTGCACTTAACTGTGTGAAACTTTTACGGTGAACGGCCTGTAACATCCCAACAATGCCGGGGTCTTTGCTGCGAATGTTTGCACTTAACTGTGTGAAACTTTTACAGTGAACGGCCTTTAACATCCCAACAATGCCGGGGTCTTTGCTGCGAATGTTTGCACTTAACTGTGTGAAACTTTTACGGTGAACGGCCTATAACATCCCAACAATGCCGGGGTCTTTGCTGCGAAACTTTGCACTTAGCTGTGTGAAACTTTTACGGTGAACGGCCTATAACATCCCAACAATGCCGGGGTCTTTGCTGCGAATGTTTGGACTTAACTGTGTGAAACTTTTACGGTGAACGGCCTGTAACATCCCAACAATGCCGGGGTCTTTGCTGCGAATGTTTGCACTTAAGTGTGTGAAACTTTTACGGTGAACGGCCTGTAACATCCCAACAATGCCGGGGTCTTTGTTGCTAAACTTTGCACTTAACTGTGTGAAACTTTTACGGTGAACGGCCTATAACATCCCAACAATGCCGGGGTCTTTGCTGCGAATGTTTGCACTTACCGGTGTGAAACTTTTACGGTGAACGGCCTGTAACATCCCAACAATGCCGGGGTCTTTGCTGCGAATGTTTGCACTTAACCGTGTGAAACTTTTACGGTGAACGGCCTGTAACATCCCAACAATGCCGGGGTCTTTGCTGCGAAACTTTGCACTTAACCGTGTGAAACTTTTACGGTGAACGGCCTGTAACATCCCAACAATGCCGGGGTCTTTCCTGCGAAACTTTGCACTTAACTGTGTGAAACTTTTACGGTGAACGGCCTGTAACATCCCAACAATGCCGGGGTCTTTGCTGCGAATGTTTGCACTTAACTGTGCGAAACTTTTACGGTGAACGGCCTATAACATCCTAACAATGCTGGGGTCTTTGCTGTGAAACTTTGCACTTAACTGTGCGAAACTTTTACGGTGAACGGCGTATAACATCCTAACAATGCTGGGGTCTTTGCTGTGAAACTTTGCACTTTACTGTGTGAAACTTTTACGGTGAACGGCCTGTAACATCCCAACAATGCCGGGGTCTTTGCTGCGAAACTTTGCACTTAACTGTGTGAAACTTTTACGGTGAACGGCCTGTAACATCCCAACAATGCCGGGGTCTTTGCTGCGAAACTTTGCACTTAACTGTGTGAAACTTTTACGGTGAACGGCCTGTAACATTCCAACAATGCCGGGGTCTTTGCTGCGAAACTTTGCACTTAACTGTGTGAAACTTTTACGGTGAACGGCCTATAACATCCCAACAATGCCGGGGTCTTTGCTGCGAATGTTTGCACTTAACTGTGTGAAACTTTTACGGTGAACGGCCTGTAACATCCCAACAATGCCGGGGTCTTTGCTGCGAAACTTTGCACTTAACTGTGTGAAACTTTTACGGTGAACGGCCTGTAACATCCCAACAATGCCGGGGTCTTTGCTGCGAAACTTTGCACTTAACTGTGTGAAACTTTTACGGTGAACGGCCTATAACATCCCAACAATGCCGGGGTCTTTGCTGCGAAACTTTGCACTTAGCTGTGTGAAACTTTTACGGTGAACGGCCTGTAACATCCCAACAATGCCGGGGTCTTTGCTGCGAATGTTTGCACTTAACTGTGTGAAACTTTTACGGTGAACGGCCTGTAACATCCCAACAATGCCGGGGTCTTTGCTGCGAATGTTTGCACTTAACTGTGTGAAACTTTTACGGTGAACGGCCTTTAACATCCCAACAATGCCGGGGTCTTTGCTGCGAATGTTTGCACTTAACTGTGTGAAACTTTTACGGTGAACGGCCTATAACATCCCAACAATGCCGGGGTCTTTGCTGCGAAACTTTGCACTTAGCTGTGTGAAACTTTTACGGTGAACGGCCTATAACATCCCAACAATGCCGGGGTCTTTGCTGCTAAACTTTGCACTTAACTGTGTGAAACTTTTACGGTGAACGGCCTGTAACATCCCAACAATGCCGGGGTCTTTGCTGCGAATGTTTGCACTTAACTGTGTGAAACTTTTACAGTGAACGGCCTTTAACATCCCAACAATGCCGGGGTCTTTGCTGCGAATGTTTGCACTTAACTGTGTGAAACTTTTACGGTGAACGGCCTATAACATCCCAACAATGCCGGGGTCTTTGCTGCGAAACTTTGCACTTAGCTGTGTGAAACTTTTACGGTGAACGGCCTATAACATCCCAACAATGCCGGGGTCTTTGCTGCGAATGTTTGCACTTAACTGTGTGAAACTTTTACGGTGAACGGCCTGTAACATCCCAACAATGCCGGGGTCTTTGCTGCGAATGTTTGCACTTAAGTGTGTGAAACTTTTACGGTGAACGGCCTGTAACATCCCAACAATGCCGGGGTCTTTGCTGCTAAACTTTGCACTTAACTGTGTGAAACTTTTACGGTGAACGGCCTATAACATCCCAACAATGCCGGGGTCTTTGCTGCGAATGTTTGCACTTACCGGTGTGAAACTTTTACGGTGAACGGCCTTTAACATCCCAACAATGCCGGGGTCTTTCCTGCGAATGTTTGCACTTAACCGTGTGAAACTTTTACGGTGAACGGCCTGTAACATCCCAACAATGCCGGGGTCTTTGCTGCGAATGTTTGCACTTAACCGTGTGAAACTTTTACGGTGAACGGCCTGTAACATCCCAACAATGCCGGGGTCTTTCCTGCGAAACTTTGCACTTAACTGTGTGAAACTTTTACGGTGAACGGCCTGTAACATCCCAACAATGCCGGGGTCTTTGCTGCGAATGTTTGCACTTAACTGTGCGAAACTTTTACGGTGAACGGCCTATAACATCCTAACAATGCTGGGGTCTTTGCTGTGAAACTTTGCACTTAACTGTGCGAAACTTTTACGGTGAACGGCGTATAACATCCTAACAATGCTGGGGTCTTTGCTGTGAAACTTTGCACTTTACTGTGTGAAACTTTTACGGTGAACGGCCTGTAACATCCCAACAATGCCGGGGTCTTTGCTGCGAAACTTTGCACTTAACTGTGTGAAACTTTTACGGTGAACGGCCTGTAACATCCCAACAATGCCGGGGTCTTTGCTGCGAAACTTTGCACTTAACTGTGTGAAACTTTTACGGTGAACGGCCTGTAACATCCCAACAATGCCGGGGTCTTTGCTGCGAATGTTTGCACTTAACTGTGCGAAACTTTTACGGTGAACGGCCTATAACATCCTAACAATGCTGGGGTCTTTGTTGTGAAACTTTGCACTTAACTGTGCGAAACTTTTACGGTGAACGGCCTATAACATCCTAACAATGCTGGGGTCTTTGCTGTGAAACTTTGCACTTAAGTGTGGGAAACTTTTACGGTGAACGGCCTATAACATCCTAACAATGCTGGGGTGTTTGCTGTGAAACTTTGCACTTAACTGTGCGAAACTTTTACGGTGAACGGCGTATAACATCCTAACAATGCTGGGGTCTTTGCTGTGAAACTTTGCACTTTACTGTGTGAAACTTTTACGGTGAACGGCCTGTAACATCCCAACAATGCCGGGGTCTTTGCTGCGAAACTTTGCACTTAACTGTGTGAAACTTTTACGGTGAACGGCCTGTAACATCCCAACAATGCCGGGGTCTTTGCTGCGAAACTTTGCACTTAACTGTGTGAAACTTTTACGGTGAACGGCCTGTAACATCCCAACAATGCCGGGGTCTTTGCTGCGAAACTTTGCACTTAACTGTGTGAAACTTTTACGGTGAACGGCCTGTAACATCCCAACAATGCCGGGGTCTTTGCTGCGAATGTTTGCACTTACCGGTGTGAAACTTTTACGGTGAACGGCCTTTAACATCCCAACAATGCCGGGGTCTTTGCTGCGAATGTTTGCACTTAACCGTGTGAAACTTTTACGGTGAACGGCCTATAACATCCCAACAATGCCGGGGTCTTTGCTGCGAAACTTTGCACTTACCGGTGTGAAACTTTTACGGTGAACGGCCTGTAACATCCCAACAATGCCGGGGTCTTTGCTGCGAAACTTTGCACTTAACTGTGTGAAACTTTTACGGTGAACGGCCTGTAACATCCCAACAATGCCGGGGTCTTTGCTGCGAATGTATGCACTTAACTGTGCGAAACTTTTACGGTTAACGGCCTATAACATCCTAACAATGCTGGGGTCTTTGCTGTGAAACTTTGCACTTAACTGTGCGAAACTTTTACGGTGAACGGCGTATAACATCCTAACAATGCTGGGGTCTTTGCTGTGAAACTTTGCACTTAAGTGTGTGAAACTTTTACGGTGAACGGCCTATAACATCCTAACAATGCTGGGGTCTTTGCTGTGAAACTTTGCACTTAACTGTGTGAAACTTTTACGGTGAACGGCCTGTAACATCCCAACAATGCCGGGGTCTTTGCTGCGAATGTTTGCACTTAACTGTGCGAAACTTTTACGGTGAACGGCCTATAACATCCTAACAATGCTGGGGTCTTTGTTGTGAAACTTTGCACTTAACTGTGCGAAACTTTTACGGTGAACGGCCTATAACATCCTAACAATGCTGGGGTCTTTGCTGTGAAACTTTGCACTTAGCTGTGTGAAACTTTTACGGTGAACGGCCTGTAACATCCCAACAATGCCGGGGTCTTTGCTGCGAAACTTTGCACTTAACTGTGTGAAACTTTTACGGTGAACGGCCTGTAACATCCCAACAATGCCGGGGTCTTTGCTGCGAAACTTTGCACTTAACTGTGTGAAACTTTTACGGTGAACGGCCTGTAACATCCCAACAATGCCGGGGTCTTTGCTGCGAATGTTTGCACTTAACCGTGTGAAACTTTTACGGTGAACGGCCTTTAACATCCCAACAATGCCGGGGTCTTTGCTGCGAATGTTTGCACTTAACCGTGTGAAACTTTTACGGTGAACGGCCTATAACATCCCAACAATGCCGGGGTCTTTGCTGCGAAACTTTGCACTTACCGGTGTGAAACTTTTACGGTGAACGGCCTGTAACATCCCAACAATGCCGGGGTCTTTGCTGCGAAACTTTGCACTTAACTGTGTGAAACTTTTACGGTGAACGGCCTGTAACATCCCAACAATGCCGGGGTCTTTGCTGCGAATGTTTGCACTTAACTGTGCGAAACTTTTACGGTGAACGGCCTATAACATCCTAACAATGCTGGGGTCTTTGCTGTGAAACTTTGCACTTAAGTGTGTGAAACTTTTACGGTGAACGGCTTTAAACATCCCTTCAATGGGTATTTATGAAATTTTTACGGTAAACTACCTCTAGGAATGTGAGTGTCTTTGGTTGTTTAGCTTTCAAGTTAAATTAATTTTGTGACAGTTGTGTTGACAGTGCTTTGCAGTTCGTTGGGTAAGGCATGGATCAGTGACATGGACTGAGATGGATCACCAACATTCAAGGTATGTATTATCAAGATTTTTTTTTACTCATTTTATGATAAAGATTCTAATGTGGTTTATAAACTTTTATCTCGCAATTCCAGAGTGGGAAGCTCAGAGAAGACAGTTGTCCAAAGAAAAAGAAAAACACGTTTTTCAATGCTTTTGAGGTAGACATGGTGTTACTAATCAACACTAAACCAGCTCCCTTTGGTTGTTTTAAGGAGCTGGCATAACCCTTTATTTTTCAAAAAAATCATTAGAAATAATTGTAAACTACTAAATCGGGGTAAACATATAAAGTGTGTTGCTGTTGTTGAAATTACAATCATTATTGGGCTAGCAATGTAGAAGTAAGGCCGATATGTAGTAGTAAAGGACTTCAATATTATTTTTTGTTCATTTCCCTTACAGCATTATATAAAAGTAATTTTGCAACAAGCATTTCTTTGGTGAAAGCAAGTTTGATCTGAATGTCTAGAAGGATTAGAGGGATCTTATTTTAAACATAAGTGTGAATCGTTTTAGATGTCAGAACGTTAAGTGCCAAACTGTCACACGTATGCTGAACCTGGAAGGCATCTGAAGTATCGGAAAACAACGTGCTGGGAGACACCTTGTCCGACCCGCTTAAGACATAAATGGTAAGTTGTATTGTTTTTTAAGGGATAAGATAATCAAAGTGTAGATTTTGCTCATAGCGGCAAAAATACCACATATTCCTAATTTATCTCTAATAATAGTCAACAGACAATAGGCTGTTGAATAAAGGTCCTAAACAATGCGTTTGTTTTTAATCTAGGTCAAAACGCTGGCCAGAACATTTTTTCGCCTATAATTGCCTTGCTGGCATTTAAAATGTTACCCTTTACTGCTGGCTGGCTACTTGGCTAATTGCCATTTTTCTAGCTCGGTATTCAAAATTTTCATTACGTCTGGCTGGGAGTTTGTGAAATAAAGTCGATCTTGCTAGCAGTGAAGAGCGGATATTTTTCCCAGGAAAGTTGCTTATTAATGGTAATTGACGTGGGAGCACAGAATCAGTGCTTGGGAAGTCACATATTAAATTTCCAGTTAAAGTGTCGTTGGGTACTCCTGGGATAGTGAGTCAATATGTATTGACTCGGTGTTAAGCTGAAGTACCACCGCGGTCTGCAGTCCCGTAGTGGTTGACTTTGAAATTAGGTAAGTATTGTAAACTACTGCTACCGCGGTCCTCAGTCCCGTAGTGGTTGATGTAAACATTTAAATAAGCACTTTTACAAGTACGACAATGTCTTAAATGGCTAAAAATCACGAGATAAATACGTATTTTCGACAAACGCGATCGTAGCTTTAAGCCGAATAATCGAACGAGCCGGATGTAGACATTGCGCGTTGTTGTCAGAAGGTTACATGCGAATCTGATGATTGAAAATTAACGAACGCTTTTGTTAAAAAAAGTTTCTATTTCTTCGCCGTTTAAGCAGAAGTGTGGGCAATTAGCAGATTAAGAGAGAGTCCGCGAGTTTCTGTTTGAATCCCTACTTTATTGTTATCGAAGGAACAGTAGTTGAAATGACATTTCGTGCGTGGGTAAACATTACGTTGCGACGTACGTCTTACGTGTTTAACGTGAACGAAAGCTCAGAGATCTTAAACAGTTAAGTTTTGATGTTAAGCAGAAGTGCGGGCTGAAGCGGCAGGTATATTTTGCAGGTCGCAGGTTGCAGGTTGTAGGTTGAAATTTAATTATGACTGGAAAAACGCTGGCACTAAAAATAATTAATAACCTATATACTCGTCAGGGGTTCTTACATGATGTAGTTCGCCTCTTTCACATTGTGAAAACATGCCGTTATTAATATTGAGACCTTCTTTGGCAATCTTCTAACTTGTTACGCCGTGTACAGAAACCAGAGACTTCGTACGCTTCCCAACATATTTGTGATCGCACTTGGTGAGAGCGATGTTCTCATGTCCATCGAAAACACGATCGACCGCTATAAGTACTTATACGTCAGTCACCAACAACAGTCCTTTTTAACCGCGCGGCCATGGGCCGGGAGCGGTTCATGTTCTACCCTTGGTTTATTTTTTTTAATTTTTTTTTTGTCGGAGACCAGACGCAGATCTCCACTCGGCCAACTTTGGATTACGCAATCTGTAATGTTTACTCGCCAAACGTTGTTTCTTCAGGGTCAACAAAAATCTCAGATTACGAAATCACGCCGAACCTACACGTTGCAAAAAAATCTCTTCAAAACTCTGACATCGAAGCGATATATTACTTTAGCGTTAATAGCTACCACACATCGACAGAAGGTAAATCTATTCCTTAACAATCCAGCTTTATCGTGCTAAAATTTCAGCGAAATCGAACAAAACCAGAATTAATTAGAATTTTTTTTGTGACCTCACTCCCTAGACTTGACCTAACAAAGGGAGCCACGGTCGCCCATAGCAACCGAAAAACACGAACATAACAAACCCGACGTTTCGGCCAAAAAACTCCAGAATTATCGCCTGAGAGCTTAAACTTGAATGGGAACATCTTTTTCGAACTTTTTTCAACTCATTTAGACGAAAGAATGGCCTCGACGGGCTAGAAAAATGACCAAGAGAAAAAACAGAACAAGACAGCAGAACAAACCGATAATATTTCACCACGTGGCTTTCGGCACGAAAACGAAAATACAGCTTACTTCTGGATAAATTCAGCCTTAGAAGCCACCAACTGGTCCCATATTACTTTCTGTATCCTTAAAAATGTCCTGACTTCCATCTCCGAAAGATTTTGCCCCAATTTTGAGCAAATAAACATTTCGCCGACAGCGACCACCATTACGGTGGCTTGCATACTAAATTAGCTAACTTGACCTGGCCTGTAATTGGCTAATGATGAGATCTTCCCACTGTCCAAATTTGGTGAGAATCGAAAGTAACGCCAATTTTCTGTCACGTTTTCAATCTGTAGCCACTGGAGTGACCAAAATCGATACATCGGTCGGGATAGAGTTTCATTATTAAATTACATGACTTGTGTGACTACTTTGCTAGCCCTTTACTCGTGGAAAACACCAATCAAATTTAATCATGTCTTTAAAGAAAGAAAGCTGTTGTTAATAGTGTTATTATCGTGTGGTTCATATCGTTCATGCCCATACATATCCCGAAGAAAGTTCTAGATTAGGACCATTACGTCATCGGAGATTTGTCAACGGCTACCACTGATGGTGCAATAATACAGTTTGTGTTGATCACGTGATGTGATGTCTACAGTAAGTAAAGAATCATCAATGACTGCTTTGAAATGTGCACTACGTTCCGACGGTAGTGCTAAGCAAACAGTTAAATTTTAAAAGCGCGGTTATAAGATCTAAAAGATCTTCTTGTTAGAACTACACTCAACCGGACGATCACACTATACGAACTACCGATACTCCTGGGTTCAAACCATTTACTAAAGTTACTCTGACGCGTTGCGAATTATAATCTAAAGTTAACAAGCGCCACATGTTGGCGTAAAGTGAGTGTAACTAAAACGGTCCCGACTTACATGCACCTCGACCATTTCATTCAAATTACACTTTAAATCCAACCAGTCTTTAAACCCCTTGCAAAAGGTTCATACAGAACCAATCTTCTCCTTTGCCTGGATACCCATCGTTGTTTTTGACAATTCTTAAGCTGAAGCAACACGATCCACGCTTCGACAGCACGAGTCAGCAAACTACACATTACTCCACACAAAACGACTCCCCTGTACGGCTATTCTTTACGAACATTGTTTGAGTATTGAAAACCCATTCAAGGGACGTCAAACTCACCAATAACGAGAAGTATCAAGGATATTTTCGACCTTAAAACGAAGCAAAAAAAACAATCTTTTAGTCGAGCTCAGAGAACTGATCGATCGAAGGACAGCACAGCCTGATGGTGATGACCACTGACCAGTTACTGTGACGTCAAAAAAAGTATTTCTGCGGTGCCCTTTTTCATATGGCTGAACAATAATCATATCTTCTCATCTAGTTCTTCATCTATTGTTCCCGATAGAGGGTTACTCTGTTATCGAAGCTTAGAGTGATTTCAAAGAAATATTACTAAAGGAAACTCCAAGCACGGTAAGTCGCTTTTGTAACCACACGAATTTACAATGCTAACACTTACGGTAAGAGACTTTGCGAGACGGCGAGACAAGCGTTTTTCTCTGAGAGCCCGAGACATTTTGGTTTTTTTAGGTTGAGAAACCGAGACTTCAAAGTGTTTTAAGTGCGGGCGCGAGACGTTCAGGCTCTTAAAATTCGAGCCCCAGATTTAGTTGAGAGCTAGAATGAGCTTGTACAGCCTTCTAGCGTGTTTCTTCGACATGGTTGAAGCTGTTGCTTCATTGAAATTCAATATCAAGTGACGAGAACACGTCATTTCTAATATCAAATAAACAAACAAATTGGGACTTCGAAACCCTTAGACTTACGATCGCGAAAACTCGAGACTGCGAGACTGCGAGACGCACAAAACCGCTAAAAAACAAGACAGTGAGACCCGTGAAATTCGACTAAAATTTGCGAGACCCAGAGATTTTGAAGGACCATTCGCCACCCCTGTAACTGATTCCTGTCTTAACTTCTCCAGAGTAGCCCCTAGCGAGTGGCAGAGAATAATTCGGCCCTGAAGCCTGTTTGATTCGCGAAATTCAAGCATTAAGACTACCTTATGCACTGCATGAAATGGCATGTATAAGGAGGTATAATGGACCCGTATCTATAATGTGTACGGAAAGGTATACTGAAGTATATGTGCAAGGTCTGTGTAATTATCAGTATACGTCTGTATCCTTATACTAATGTATACTGTCTTGTGGAGATTACCTTATACCTAGTGGAAGGGAACCTTATATGAGTTGACAAAGTAAACTCAAATCGTTTGTTATTTTGTATCATAAATGAAGGAAACGAAAGCCCCCCGCTGCTGAAAATAGTGCTGTTGTGAAAAATCATACCCGGTGATAATGAGTGCTTCGTACAGAAGAACTTACTTAGCGAACTTATCGGCGTGTAAAGGGTGTGTAAAGTAAGCTTTAAGTTAGACAAACAGTTATAAACGCCGGTGGTATCAGTATTAACACATTTTTACCCTTCCTTGCGGATTTCGCACAGGTATCATTAACGAAAGATAGCCATAACACATTTATACGCTTCTTTGTGCATTGCGTGAACACATCAATAACATATTTCAACGCTTCTTTACGCATTGTGTAAAGATATCCATAACGCATCTGTACGATCCTTTGCGCGTAAAGATATCAATAAGGCTTCTTTACGCCTCTTTATGAATTGCGTAAAGGTATCATTAACTCATCTGTACGCTCCTTTACACGTTGCGTAAAGATATCAGTATTCTTTATGGATTGCCTTATAAGGTATTATTATAGTGCGTAACCGGGTATGACGCTAAAACAACGCCTCTTTACAGACTTAATCACGCATCTTTCATTTACGCTTCTTTAATTTCTCAACGGTATTTAAGATCACCTGAACGTATCGATCAACAATCTGAATAATGCTTCTTTTGATCTCATCTCTATGTATCGAGGTAAAACGCGTTCGCAAAAAAAAAAAAAAACAGACCCAGGAATCGACAGGATGAAGTGCCAGAGCGATTACATGCAGCCCATGATTACTAATGAGACCGGAGACCTAAATATGATATGCTTGATCAGTTTCTGATTCTGGTTGGGTTTGGGTTCACAGCACAATGAGTGTCAGCGGCTTTGCCAAGGGTAGACCAAATGTGTACCCATACATGACGTACGTGACCCAATTTCTTTGATTTTGCCGGTTAACCGCCACATTTGAAAGGCGTGCAGATTCGTTGAAGACGGTTTACTTTTTTATTTCGTTGTCGGTTAGAACTTACCTTAGTTTTTGAGGCAAGGGATCTTAATTGGGTAATTCTGCAAACGGTAAGAAGTGGAATTTGAAGAAACATAAGACGAAGGAAACTCCATTTAGCGAACACTATGTGCGGCAATCAATCGAGTCGTCTTCGCTTTCCTTTGGAACTCACCTTGGAACTGAACACGGCGTCGTGCCACAAAGAACGTTTCTCAGTCACAGGGAGATGGATAGTCTTCCTCTTTGGTCTATACAACAGAAGAAATCATGACTTCTGAAAACGTTAACCATGTCCAGGTAAGCTGTAGCCTTCGTTTCATGTAAGCAAGATAAGCTCTTGATAATCTTGATGTTTTTATCTACTTCCAAGAGCATGCACTCGAAATCATTAAACCTTGCTGAAATTATATACATCCTCAAACCGTTTTTAGTACAGGAGATTACACAGAAATGTGCTCTGAACGTGCTTAACGGAAAGTACATTTTATCCCGAAGGACTTAAATTACAGTCTGCAAAATGCTGTTCTCAGGACAACTTGTGAAGAGAGTCATTTCAAGCCAAGGAACTTCAAGTACTCGTGGCTACGGAGGCGAAGGAAAAGGGAACTCTTAACCCGCATGTTAACCTTGTGTTTCTATTAGACGGATGCCGTCAGAGGACATTTTACGTGTATTTTATTTACGTACTCCATTTGGAAAGTACGAGTTAGAGAAGCACGAGACAACTTCCACTGGGTTGAGTTTAAGATAGAAATCAAGCAGGTTTTAATTTGTAAATAATGAAGACAAAAAATAGCAGAGAAGAAAACGATAAAAATGTTGCCACTGCCACTGAGAGTCCCACAAATAAATTTCATTCTAGCTGAAAACCAGGGTCATTATCCACGAAATATACGAAATCAGCACATATTCCTTCGACACCACATTCAGTATACCCCTTCATTCTCCCATATACACACACTATACTGACATGCGGCCTGAACTAGAAGGAGCCCTACCACAGCTGTAAGATTCCGTATACACACCGTCCACAGACCTTCCAGTAGTCCTTTTTTACTCAGTATACATCACGTATACTGGCATGTATGCTGACATATAAGGAATCCTGCCACAAGTGTGTAAGATCCTGGTATTTTCCTTGGCCAACCCTGAAATATACTTATTATTATGCGGACCTTATACATTCTGCCTCATCCTTATATTTGTCTTATACGGATAGATACGCTGAATGTCTACGACCTGAGGAAAGGTCCTTGTACGGACCATTTTGTGCAGTGTAATATATTTTGACACACAGAAAACCAACCTGCAGCCAAGTGTCTACAAAGAAAAGGTGAAAGAAAAGGTTACGCTCTATTTTGCACGCAGTTCTTTTCCTGTCCGAACGATTGGTGTCGCGAATTCTTTAAGGGTAAAGATTATTTCTCACCAACAGTAACGCCCACGGATTGAACTGCTCGCGTTAAAATCAGGACAGTAGCGACGATATACGCACGTACCAACCGGTTTATTGACTGGTTGAAAGTGTTTTTAATAAACAAATGGGCTAGATTGACAGTCTATAGAAATGCTACGTCCTCAGTGACCATTTTCAAGACCTCAGTCACAGCTTTTCACCATACGGACCTCTCCGCCGCCAAATAACATTTTTTTTTTTTTTGCTATGGAAAAGCGCCTTTAATAAACAAAGCAGCTGGCTTTACAGTCCGTAGACTCTCCTATTTAACCTACTGACAATTATCCCCAAGGCTGTCATGCAAGATATAATTTATGTTTGGTAACTGTTATTTTAAAACAATTTGTGAAAACCATTGTCACCGTCAAGGGTTTAAAAGGTTATGCTCTGTTTTGCACGCTGTTCTTTTCCTTTCCAAGCGATTGCTCTCGTGAACTCCGAGTCCTTAAGGGTTTAAATTATTCCCCTCACAAATGTCGCGTACGGATCACTGTTCGTGTTAAAATCAGGGACGTGGCGACCATACACGCATGTGCCAACCGGCTCCGAAAATCGAGAAAAAAAATTTTCGGTTGGCTTCACAATCTGTAGACTCTTCTATTTAACTTACTAACAATTATCCCGAACATTGACATGTAAACAATATAAGCTACTAAGGAAAAGGTCAAAAAGTATTATGGAGGGGTGGGTCATCAGTTTTTAAGCCTTCGGTAAGGAGTGGGTCATTCAGTTTTCAGCTACTCATGGGGGTGGGTCATCCTATTTTGTAAGAAATAATCAAAGTCTTGAACTACTAAAACAGTTGGCCACACATGCATTAAAATTTTGTACGTATTAACAAATAACTGTTAGCCCTCTTTTGTGTCTTTATATGAAACTTAACTTATAATACATGCACGAGATTTTTTTCGTGTTTTACTTCATTGCTGTATTGTACCATGTGGTAAAGGCAACCACAATGAATTTTGTTGAATTTTAGCCAACTTATGTCTACATGCTATTTATCCGCAAGGGTACGGGACTCGTGTTCATGGGTCTGGGACTCACACTCTTGAATTTGCTGGCTGTGTGAGTCCCAGGACTCACTACAGCTTTTTTCTAAATGAATCACTGTTCCACAGGAACAACACTGGAAAAAAAGAAATACAACACAAACACCTGTGATAAGCATTGTCTTCCAACGCAGTTTTTTTATAAAAAAAAAAAAACAGTACTAGACGTTTCATGTGCTAGTCGACATAAAGCCGTTTGTTGGGACTGTAACGAATTTTACGTTGAAAAAATAAAACGAAGACTCCATGACAGAAAAAATCAACAATTCAAGGCCCTCGCTAAAAAAAAGGCCATTCATCAGCCGTTGCTAATCATGTAAAAACCAGTGGTCACGACATTAAATGGGATCATTTTGACATCTTAGCGTTTTAGCATTTTATCAAAACTGACTTTTATTGCATTTATTTCATTCAAGAGCTTAAGCCTTCACTAAATGTCAGAGTCATAATAGTGAGCAGTTGTTGTTTTACGTACTATCTGTTACTTTTCATGACGTCTAGGCAGGTTAACATACTGCTGCATATCATATTTTCAATCTAGGTTCCAGACCTCTAATGTTTATGATATAAATAGCTTTCGAAAATTCGTAACAGCCACTTTTGAAAATGTATGTTGACTAGCACACGAAACATCAAGTTCGGTATTTAAATGCATTGAAGTAAATGTTACTGCTGTTTGGTCACTGCTGTTTGGGGTATATCTTTAATCAAGCTACGAGGACCTAAAAACAAGAGTTTATACGTTGCGGCCATGACTTAAAGTTTCTAGAGTAAAGGGAAACAATATTATATTTAGATACGGTTGTACTATTGTTAAGAAATAAACCTAAAACGTCAACAACACCACAAGCTAGTTCATATACAAAATGTAATTTTGTTGGATTATGCAACAAAAGTGTCATGTTTTATTAGGGGTGGGTCATGTAATTTTCGACCTTCGATTAGGGGCCGGGTGGGTCACTCAGTTTGGTACCAGATGGAAAGGCTGGGTCATGTGTTTTTTATCCACCACATTTTCAAATGCTCCGCGCCCCCGGCCCCAATACTTTTTGACATTTCCCTGCCCCTAATTCTATCGGGCGTGCCTCAAACCTCCCTAGTGGCTTGAGCCTTTGGCGCCGAAGGCCTTAATGGAGGGTATATTTCTTTTACATTTTTTTCTTTATCCTCCTCAATCAAATACAATATCAATATTAAAAAAAATAAAATTTTTACGATGTTTTAAATCTTTCATCAGACCAGCACAATTTTGTTCCTTTGTAGAAGGAGCTCGCACTTGGAGTGAAGTCATTTCAATTCACCCACTGGGAACATGCTTCATCGACGACAACACTGTCTGTTGTTTCCTTGGAATTGGTTGTGTTTACTCAGAAGGAGACAACATGGCTCGATAAAGTTCAAGATAATCATGCTCTCTCTTGTTACGGTAACGGCAGTTGCTTTAATAACGTATTTAAGTGGCTTTCACATGAAGTCCTTCTATCATCATGAAACACGCTCACAACTTATTAAAGCTCTTAACCTGGGCACGACTTTCAGGCGTTTTGACGACAAGCCATCTTCAGGCAGTGGCGCTCCCTCTCTATCGAATGTGCTGCCTACTCTAGAATGGGCTTCAGGCCGTTTAAAGCCCAAACCCTCCACCGCGCAGCCTGCAATTCATCCTGAGTTTAAATTGTGGAAAACAACGCTCCATCACAAAACCACTTTGATAACCAAGACTGTGTGTACACGGCACTACCCTCTGCTTATCCTAGTTTCGTCTGCACCAGCAAATTTTGAAAGAAGATATTTGATTCGTCAAACATGGGCTGTCGATAACAGCAATGTTCCTCAGTGGAAGACATACTTTCTCCTTTGCCAGACAAGGAATCAAACACATTCAGATTTACTCAAAAAAGAAGATAGCATCTATGGCGACATGATTCGTGCGGATTATTATGAACATTACTGGAACCAAAGTTTGAAGATACAGATGGCCTTCGAATGGGCAGCCAGATATTGTGGGTTTTCTTACCTTCTCAAAGCAGACGACGACGTGTTCGTCAACCCTAAACGTTTAATAGATGTCTTACAGTTAAAAACAACACCCAAGAAAGGCCTTTATATGGGTAAACTTCATCACAATCCGTTTGTACAACGAAGTGGAAAATGGCGTGTCAGTTATGAAGAGTACAATGGTACACACTATCCAGATTTCTGTAGTGGTGCTGGCTTTGTTATGTCATATGATGTTGTCGAGAGTCTGGTTCCTTTATTTGATGTGATTAAGCCGTATAGAATTGACGATGTGTATGTTGGAATGCTTGCAGATAAATGCGGTGTAAAAGCAGTGGGCCATACAGGGTTTGTTATGCCATTTGTTGAGACTCTTTATGATAAGTGTAATTTTGTTCCAAACACTCTTGTGCAGTATCGAGCTACTGGAGAATGTTTAATTCGACTGTTTTTAAATCACAAGAACCTTACGTTATCTTCATGAGCAACATTTTTGTGTTTCTATCGAATTTTTGTAGACTTCTACTAGAATACGTCGTAAATAATGCAAATACTTCAATCTGATTGGCTAAGCTATGGTAAACTATTGGCCGTTAGTAGAATTTTACTAGTATACCAATGCAAATGCTGCAATCTGATTGGCTGAGGTACTCGTACATACTATCAGCTATTATAGTTCACCACTAAATTTTCTCCGATTCTTTTTGGTTTAAATTGATCACGTGACGCGATAGTGTTCATCCGCGGAGAGACACTATCAGCCCACAGTACCCGTCCGAGGACAAAACCCGGATGGATAGTACTCGTCCGTGAAAATATTTCTGTAAACTAATAGTAATCAGAGATTATGAAAGTGCGTTCGACGCCCTCACTTTAATATAAATACCTTAAATGAACGATTTCACTAGCTGACTTTCAACCTTTGTCTATTGCTAAAATCAACATTTTTCAGCAGCAATCGAGGTTTTACCGGTGAGATATGCATAGTGTCAAAGTCCATGCTAGTGAAGAGGTCACGATTTGTTGATACGTTGCGTGACGCCGCCAGTTTCTGTAGACTCACAAGTTTCATAGAATATTCAATTACGTACATTATTAATAATAATAATAATCAATATTTAAACAGGGTGACCCCTTCAGTCGCAGGACTGGTATCAACGGGGGCCCTGTATAACGTAAAATAAAAAGAGCATGTATAAATAATATATATCTATAAGAAAAACTAACTACTTTAAAAGATACGCTGAAATGTTTAAAAAATTAAAAAGCTTAAAAAGGTAATAGCGTTCTCATAAAAATTGGATATCGAATTGAAAATGTTCTAAAAAATAACCTAAGAAAAAAAATCGGAGATAACCTTGAAACGTTCCTTAGGTGGCAAAATCTTTATGTTCGTTGGAAGGCTATTAAATGTGCATGCACCATGATAATAAAAAGACTTTTTAACGACATCTAAATGAAATTTGGGAAGTATAATGTCAGTGATTGACGATCTAGTGCATCTGTTAAAAACATGTTGGTTGTCGCTCTGGCAGCGTAACAGGAAATAGTCTTTAAAGTATAGAGGAACTTCTCCGACCAAGCACTTGTTAACTAACAGTGCACAGTGCTTTTCCATGGTTTTTGTAAGAGGGGGCCAGCGTAGGTTCTCGAGTATTGTTTTCGTGACTATGTCAGGTTTAAAACCGTATACGATTTTCGCAGCTCGTCGTTGCAGGCGTTCAAGAGTCTTTCTGTTAGTGCTTCCTAGAGGGCAAAAGCACGTATCACAATAGCTTAATATCGGTAGCACCGTGGACAAATAGATCTTATTTGCTGCTTCCGTGGTTAAACAACCTCGTAATCGTGACAGGAGGCCAAGTCTGCTAGCAACTTTTGACATTAAATAGCTTATGTGATCGTTGAAAGATAAACACTCATCTAGCAAGACTCCTAGGTACTTGAACGACTTTACTTGGTTGACTTCCTTTCCTTCCATGCAAAGCGGACTATGAGATTCAGATCTGACTAGCCTTTGCCCAGTTCCAAATAAAACATACTCAGTTTTCTTTAGGTTGAGGAAAAGACCGTTCGCTGTTAACCAGTTAGAGACGTTATTGAGATCAAGGCTTAAGTTCAGCTGTAGTTGGTCAATGTTTGAAGCAGCAGTAAAAATAACGGTGTCGTCGACATATAACATAACACTAGACAGACCAACGGCCAAAGGAAGATCGTTTATGTAAAGAATAAACAAGAGAGGCCCTAACACGGAACCTTGAGGTACTCCGCTACTGATGTTGGCGGCAGAAGAAAGGTGATTTTCAATGGACACTCTCTGAGTCCTGTTAGTGAGATAGCTCTCAAACCACGAGAGAGGCTGGTCTTGAATTCCATATCTGTACAACTTGTTTAAAAGACCGTCATGAGGAACAGTATCGAAAGCCTTTTTCAGGTCAATAAACACTGCCCCCGTCAATAGCCCTTTGTCCATATGACCACGAATTTTATCTGTAAGGAAGGTAACGGCCAACTGAGTTGAATGATTTGCGCGAAACCCCGATTGATAAGGCGAGAGAAGAGAGTTTTCTGATAGGTAGCTATGTAGCTGATGGAAGACAGCTTTCTCCAGAATTTTCGACAAGATCGGTAAAATTGATATAGGCCTGTAATTGTCCAGATCATCTTTGTTTCCAGATTTGAACAAGGTACAACCTTTGCTTGCTTCCATTCAGACGGGACTGCACCAGTTTCAATAGAAAGATTTATCAAATGTTTTACACAGTCAGCTATCACAACTGCGCTGTCCTTTAAAAGTCTAGCAGGTAGACCATCTAGACCTGTAGCTTTCTTGAGTTTTAGGCATTTAAGTTGCTTAAGCACAAACGGTTTACCCACTGCTGTGAACTCAAAATGATTCTTTGTAAACAGCTCCTCGGTTGTAGAATTAAAAACTGGTCTTGCATACCGGCATGATTCAAATAACTTGTTCACAACAGATGTAAAGTAAGTGTTAAACAATTCTGAAATGCTTTGTTTATCAGTAACAATCTTGTCATCTGCCTTGATACAGGTCGGAATAGATTTCTGTTTCGCGTCCGGCATTATTTTCTTCACAGACCTCCAGAAAGATTCAGAATCGCCGCTGTTCTCTTCAAGTAGTGATCTACTATAGCTTTCCTTAGCACGTTTAATCCTTGCACTGACTTTGTTTCGGAGTAATCGATATGCGGCCAAATAATAATAATAATAATAATAATAATAAAATATTTATATAGCGCCAATATCCTAAAAGTTCAAAAGCGCTTTACAGTTAGAAATATTAAAAACACTTAAGACAAATAAAGTAAAAATAAAAAAAATGTCGCTAAAAAAGTTATAAAAATGCTTTCTTAAAAAGGAACGTTTTTAGTTTATGTTTAAAAAGGGACACTGAGGAGCTGTTCTTGATGTCAGATGGAAGAGTGTTCCAGAGTGTAGGAGCTGCTACAGAGAAAGATCTTGCGCCATATGTTTTCAAATTGAAGTGCGGAATGGAAAGAAGTTCTTTAGAAGATGAACGTAGCTGACGAGACGGAGTGTAAGGAGTGAGAAGATCACGAACGTATGAAGGTGCCAGATCGTTTAGGGCCTTGTACGTGATGAGTAGAATTTTAAAGATGATACGATAGTTAACAGGAAGCCAGTGGAGATTAAACAAAATAGGTGTGATGTGTTCGTGTTTTCTAGAGAGGGTGATGAGACGAGCAGCGGCATTCTGGACGTGCTGTAACTTTTTTAAAAGACAGTTTGGTAAGCCATAGAGTAGAGAATTACAGTTATCCAATTTTGAAGAAACAAACGCATGAACAAGTATTTCAGTGGTGGTCGATGACAGGTACTTCCTTATATTGCTGATATTACGGAGATGATAAAAAGATGATTTGCAAATACTTGCAATATGTTCATTAAAACGAAAATGATGGTCAAAAATGACACCGATGTTTCTTGCTTTCTGTGACGAGCAGATGGTTTCATCGACAACAGAGATTTCTTGAAGGGTTGGTCTCGGTAGATGTTTTGCGGAGATCACTAGAAGTTCAGTCTTATCCTTGTTAAGTTTAAGACGATTAATCAACATCCAGTGATCAATCTCACGTACACAGCGCTCGATGTTGGACACAGCTAAATCCTTATCACTGGGTATAGTTGGCTGAAAGGACAGATAAAGTTGTGAATCGTCAGCATAAAAATGATAACTCAAGTTGAATTTTTTTACAATGTCTGAAAGGGGTGAATTGTAAAGAACGTACAAAATGGGTCCCAACACTGATCCTTGTGGAACACCACATTGAAGAGCATGATCTGAGGAAGCTGCACCATCAACAGAGACATACTGCATGCGATTGGACAGATAAGATTTAAACCATAGTAACGGCTTGCCAGTAACTCCAAAGCGCTGTTGTAGACGGAAGAGGAGAATATCATGGTCAACAGTATCGAAAGCAGCAGAGAGGTCCAAAAGTAATAAAATTACCGTTCTACGTTTATCAATTGCTGTGAGGATGTCATTATGCACGCGAATGAGAGCCGTTTCTGTGCTATGATACTGTTTGTAGGCAGACTGTAATGGCTCATTCAGGTTATTGTTGTTAACATAGGAGATCAGTTGGTTAGCAACCAACTTCTCAATTGCTTTGCTGAGAAAAGTAAGATTCGAAACAGGGCGATAATTTGAAAACTGCGTGTGATCCAGAGAAGGCTTCTTAAGAAGAGGACGTAGCTTAGCAACTTTTAATTGAGAGGGTATTTGGCCAGATTGCAACGAAGTATTTATAATCTTGGTGATAAATGGAAGCAGTGTGCTCAAAGCATTTCTTGTGACATAGCCAGGAAGAGGATCAAGATCACATGACTTGGAAGATAATTTCACAACACATTTGCGGACTTCGTCAACATCTACCAAACTGAACTCATCAAACGTATAAGGACAGACCCGGTTAACTTCAGGAACTTGATGGATGATGAGAGCTGCATTGTCTAAGTAGACCCGTATTTTGGTGATCTTATCAGAAAAGAACTCGACGAACTTATTTGCGAGATCCGAAGGCGAGTTGCAGGGCGGATATGGTATATCACACTTTCTATGTAATAGACTGTCAATTGTTTTGAAAAGAAGTTTATAGTCCGTCTGATTATCACTGATCAGCTTAGTGTAGTAAGTTCTCTTGGAAGAACAAATTAAAAAGTTGACTACACGGCATTGATCAATAAACAACTGGCGGTCGACTGGAAGTTTGGTCCTTCGCCAACGCCGCTCCAGTCTCCTGCGATCTTTCTTCAAATTGTTTATTTCTTCAGAATACCAAGGTGCAGCCGGACGCAGAGTTATTGTTTTGGTTTTTACAGGAGCGTGGATATCAAGTATGGAACTAAGAACGCCATTATACTCACTGATTAAGTCATCAAGGCACGGAAGCGGTGTGGAAAAGAGACTCGAAAGACTAGAATTCGTGACATCAGAACCAAAACTATCAAAGTCAATTGAACGAAGTTTTCTAAATGTGATAAGCTTCTTTTTCAACACTGGTTTTTTAAGCATCAGGTGAAAATGAACGGCAGCGTGATCAGATATAACAAAAGGAGAATCAATTGACAAATTAGAAACAATGTCATCATCTGATCTAGTGATAACAAGATCCAAAGTGTGACCGTCTTTATGTGTAGATCCAATTGTGTGCTGATTAAGATTGAAAACATCCAACAACTGAAGGAATGCGGCTACGTGTTGAGAATCGCAAGTATCAACGTGAAAGTTGAAATCACCGACTATTAATAAGCTGCCAGGAATAGTAACGTATTGTTCCAAGAACGTGAAGAATTCATCCAGGAACATAGCAGGTGTAAAACCATTAGTATTCGAAGGCGGTGGACGATAAACAATGACAATTCTTATACTTTTATCAACCGAGTTCAATAATAAGTCGATGTATTCGAACGAAATAAATTTCCTGTGTGGTTGAAGCTTGATATTAAAGCATGATCGAAACAACAAGCCCACTCCACCACCACGAACAGGGCCAGATCTTGGAACATGATGAAATGAATAGCCTGTAGGACATAAATCGCGAATGATAAATTCATCATCAGTTTCTGGTTGCAAACATGTTTTCGTTACAGCAAGTAGATCAATGCAATGTTCAGCAACAAAGTCTTTGATGATAAGAGTCTTGTTGTTTACTGAACGCGTGTTAAGAAGGCAGAAATTTACAGGGCCAGTCGCCGATGTATTTCCTCTATCAAACGGTTGACGCGGTATTATTGTTAAGTTGCTGTGGTTTGAGCAATTAGAATTCTTTCTGGAATATGCAGATTTAGATCGGGAAATTGGATTTGAAACCAAAGTTTGAATATTATATGAGCAGCGCATTCTTTTCTCCTGAACCTTCCTTCCAGCTCTAGATCCCCTAAATCTCCTTTGACGGAAATTGCCTTGAAAGTACATATTTCGTGAACAGTTCCAAAGAGGGCTCGAAACAAATTGCACTAATGGCGAACCAAGTGTAGAGTTGTTATAGGCATGATTCGTCATCTTTAAAGTAGAACACATCGAAGACCTGTATCCTGGATTGACATCATGTTCACGATGTATTCCTTCAGTCAAAGAAGGACTTAGACCAGGATTAGATCCGACATCCATGTGTATCGTCAGGTCCATTGTCGAAGGCACGGCAATCGAAAGATGACCACGTTTGTGCCATGTACAAATCAAGCGTGTAATTTTGTTCCTACTGTCCACAGTAGTAACGATCAGTGGAAGACCATAAAACTTCGAAGATAAGATAGGAGTGTCTTTAGAAAAACGAAAATTGATGCCAGACAAACAAACATCAAATGAAAAACAAATAAAAATCGAAAAAATCACAGGAGCAAGGAAGCGTGTTGCAGCCATCTTGGGCGCATACATAATCGGTGTCTAATTTTGATCTACGATATTTCTTGAGACTGGCATCCCGAGCTCTCATCATCTGTTTGATTTCCAGCGTAAGCCATGGACAATTACGTCCTCTAACTTTTTTGTCGATTAGTGGAGCATGTTTGTCACATTCAGCCGTGAAGTTGCATTTCCACAAAGACCAGGCTTCTTCGACCGACGTTATTCTAAGCCGGAAGCACAAATTTAAGCTAGCATTTGAAATCGCGCGCTCTTTTATCGTAAACAAAGTCCGTGCGACTAACTGGAGTATTTCCCCTGATGAATAAAGTAGACTTTTGGATCTTGCCTTCAGAGTACTTTCCACCGATTCCAAACAATAAAATTTCGACCGGATAAAGACTGAGCTATATGTCGCGACTGGAAGTAATCAACAAATGCAGTCAAAATGTAGCCGTTCTCACGGTTAACATCCCAAAGCCAAGTCGTGTTAATAGACAAGGACACTTACCTCAGATTTCGATAAATGCTACCGTCGAAGCGTTTAAATTCGCCAAAATCTAACGCTGAGAGCACATAATAGCTAAGCTTACGGCGACTGAATGGAAAGAAGTCAAAGAAAGATCCAACGGAAAAACAAGTTGACATGGCCTGCTCACATGCTCACATGTCCGCCTTATGTCTTATCACATGTCTTAACATTAAACGGTACCAGCTTACTGGCCGTGACATGCCCCTGCAAAAATCAACCGGGGTGGCCATTTTGGTGTCCTTACAGGAATGTTGATCTTTCTGCATATAACCGTGCACAGGGCAACCAACTCTAGAAAGCCACAGGTCAAAATTAGGTTTGCGTTCTTCGAACGCAACAAGCGGGCTTATAAAAAATAAACAATTGAATTTGTATTTTCTTTTTCAAATTTTAAGTAAGAATTGTACTAAAACAAAACACTATCACCTCATAGAAATCTCGAGCTCATAATCTAATTGTTAATTATTGAATACTGGATCATTGGATAATGCAATTTAAGAGTTTTCATTGACTTAGCCATCTTGGTACATGACCCATTATACCATGCTCTACAAACATAACAAGCATACGCATAATTTTTTGGGGCGTTGTTATTTTAGTTTAGTTTCCCATATTTTGGGGGGGGTTTTTAATGAAACAGTTATTCCACTCGCGCTTGTTGGATACGATATGAGATGATTATAGCCAATTAGGCACTATGCGCCTCGTTGACTATCTCATATCCAACGCACGCTAGTAAAATAATTGTTGATTGGTGTTCAGTGGATTGGGATCGTCCATACTGATTGGCAACGTTTTCTCTTTTCTCCGATGTTTGGAGGATGATTTAGAAATATTACAGGATAAATCAATTTCCAAGAACGCCAGAGAAAGGAGATTACTTTGACCGACATTCGACTTTAAAACCTCGAATTTTTCAAAGAAACTCATGAGCGCGTGAAAGCGGCTGTAAATACAAAGGAATAATAAGGGTCTGTTTTACAAGGAGGGACGGTTACCCTAGCAAGCGGGTTAACCCTAGCTGGAGGGCAAAAGATAGCCCAGGTTTACAAGGAAAATTTTACAGGTAGGGTAACCTTACAACCCGTGACAACTTAATGCGCGGTTACACTCAAAGGGTCTGGAAACAATTAGAAAGTTAACCCGGGTAGGCGGGTAAACCCGACCTGGAGTGTTTACAAGGTAAAAAATAACCCGCCTGCAAGGGTAACCCTAGCACGCAGATAGGGTAACCCGCGCACTTGGGTAACCCTAGCTGCCTTGTAAACACGATGAAGAAAAAAAGAGGAAATGTGTGAGTGCTAGGGAAACCCGCTTGCTAGGGTAACCCGCCTTCTAGGGTAACCCTCTCTCCTTGTAAACAGGCCCTAAGAAAAGAAAAGGCTGTTTTTGTTAAACGTGAGTTATGCTAGAGTCTAATGTCAAGCACTACTTAATATGCAGAGAAACAACTGGAAACTTCTATTTTTGTGTTTAACGCGTACTAACATCTATGTTGAAAAATGGTTCCGTGTTAAACCATTCTGAGTGTAAAACTTCGGCGGTCCCACGGGATTTCCCGATGAAATGAATCGTCACGAGTGCCATTTGGTAATGTCATTGTATCAAATCGGGAACACGGGCGCAATGGCGACTTATAGCTAACGGTCTCTAGCTAACGCTGGTTCACGCCGTTCGTGTACATGGGAAGCAGAGTTCGTTTAACTTGTTGTTTTAACTCATTCCCTATCAATCGACCGATTTTGATTACGTTTGAGTAAAGGCGGCCACATACTTATAGCCATCGTCATCGCTATAGGCGAAACGAACTAAAAAGGAAACGACCATCAAATCTTTGTCACCTTTTAGAACCATGATACGCAAAAAGGATATGTCAGCTGTGTTCGAGGGATGCGGGGGAGATTGTAAATTATGTTTAACTTAGCTGTCACTGTGTAAGAAATATATTTATAATTTAGATAATTCTGTACCTTAGGTAGTTTTTTTTTTTTTTTTTAAATGCTGTAAGATTTGAATCTTAAGTTTTTGAAAGGATATATCAGCTGCGTTAGAGGGATGTGGGAGAAGTTGTAAACTATGTTCAACTTAGTTGTCAGTGTATAGGAAAATATATTCATAATTAGAATTTTTCCGCGGTTTGGAAATTAGCGGAAAAATATTCTCTCGTTGGTATGAACTCTCTAGGGGTTTTGAACAGGGTATTTAGGAGTGGTTTTATGCTAATTCGTCCTCTTGGTGCTCTTTTCTGGAGGTGACTCGCTTTTATTTTATATTTATTTTTACTCTCTTTTTCTTATGATTTATTCGTTTATTTATTTATTTATCATTTATTTCTATCAGGGCCAAAAATTTAGGGTTCGTTCTTTTGAGCTCTAGATTCTAGGGCCTATTTGTCCACGAGATTTATGGGACCACATGTGTCCGGTAGGTAGGGCCTTTCTTGCTCCCTAGGAATATGGGATCACCTGTGCCTGAACTTTAGGTTTTTTACCCCCGAAAAGTATGAGACGTTCTGGGCTTATATTGTTAGGGAGATTGCTTGCCCATGAGTATGAGTGGGACCATCTGTGCCCGAAGAATGGGGCCTTTTTTGCGCCCTAAAAATTCAGGAACTTCTGTATCTAAAATGTTAGGGCCGGTGTGCCTACATGTAGTATGGGACCATCTGTGCCCAAATGTTAGGGGCCTTAGTTTGCCCTTGAGAATGAATGGGACCATCTGTGCCCAAATGTTAGGGGCCTTTGTTTGCCCTTGAGAATGAATGGGACCATCTGTGCCCCCCTTTTGTTTTTTGGGCCCTGGGAATTAAGGTCTTTCTGTATCCAAATGGTTGGGCTGTGTGCCACCATGAAGTATGGGACGATCTGTGCCCGATATATAGAAGCTCTTTTGTGGCGAAAGTGGGTAGCTATTTGTGTAGCTGAGACGTATTTTTTGGGCTCTTTCTCGAGCCCGTTTATGTCTTTTTTGTATTGCTATTACCTTTTTGTTCACGTTATGTTTTTCTTTGTTATTTTGCTAATTTGCTTGTCAGTTTTATTTTGATTTTAGATGTGTTTCAATCAGAGATGTGGACCGAATTCTTTGCCGCTATCCCCGACCATCTCCAGCCCTTGGTTAGTCGAGTCCAGGAAACCATGCTCGCTTCCAGAGCCGATGGCACTATTCGCACTTACCTGGCTGGTTTTAGACGTTGGAAGTTTTGGGCGTCGTCTAATTGTATTCGCCACATGCCCGCCAACCCCTTTCAAGTTTCAGTTTACCTGCAGTGCCTAATCCTGGAAGCTAATTCTCCTTCTCCAGTTCTGAATGCTGTTTACAGTATCGACTGGGCCCAACAGCTGGCCGGTTTGCCCAAGGTCTCGGTGCATCTTATGGTTTCTGCGATGGTTAGCGCGTCTCAAAGGATTCTGGGGAAGGCTAAATCGAAGAAAGAACCCATCACTCCCGAGATGCTGAGGGCGCTTGCATCCTCCAAGATTTCAGATAAGTCTTCTTCCTTATCGGATTTGAGAACAGTAGCTTTATGTCTCATAGGATATGCTGGGTTTTTTCGTTTCAGTGAGCTATGCTCTATTCGAGCTTGTGACATAAAGTTTTTTCCTACTTATGTGTCCATATTTTTAGAGTCGTCCAAGACAGACCAATACCGTGATGGGGCGTGGACAACACTAGCGCGATCAGACCTGGAAACCTGTCCCGTAAAGGCTTTAGAGCAATACATTGCTGCCGCTGAAATTGATCTTAGTGAGGATTTACCGTTATTCAGAGCCCTCTTGTCTCCTCGATGTACATCTAAAGTTCGACGTCAAGGTTTAAGCTACAGCAGAGCCAGGGAGATCGTTAAGGACGCTTTCAAAGACATTACTGACGTTTCCTGCATAAGTCTTCACAGTCTCAGGGCCGGAGGAGCCACAGCTGCCACCAATGCAGGCATCGCTGATAGACTTTTTAAGTGACACGGTCGTTGGCAGAGTGAAAATGCCAAAGATGGTTATGTTAAAGACAATGTTCAGTCCCTACTTTCAGTCTCGAAATCATTAGGAATCTAATTTAATAAGACCGAGCCCAGCAGGTCGGAGGGTTTCTATCCATAGGGCTGGGGTTTTTCCTCTGCATTACCGCAGCGAGCGCGGCGAGGTTTTTTCATCCTATGGATGCTCGTTGGTACCCTCTTAGTTTTTCGCCTAGATTTTTCTCGTGACCATATTTTACTTTCCCTTTGTAGATATTTGAGTCCTTGTCCGTGCGGCCTCCAGTGAGCACACGATAGCAAATAAAGTTGTGTTTTTATGATCTGTTTTGGCGTTATTGCTGTTGCGCACGGCTGGAATATGTGGAGAGTATTTAGACGAGAGTTTGTATTTTAGGTAGTTTTTAAAAAAATGCTGTAAGTTTTAATTTTTTTAAAGGATATGTAAGCTGTTTTAGAGGGATGTGGGAGAGATTGTAAATAATGTTGAACTTAGTTCTCACTATATAAGAAATACATTTATAATTTAAATAATTCTTTGTTTTAGGTATTTTTTTTCAAAAAAAATGTTGTAAGTTATGAGCCTTAAAGATTTTTGGTTTCAATCTTTGAAAAGGTTTTCAATAGTATTGTATTTTATCTGTGTCTCCAATTAGTACTGCAATGGCACTAGAACGACCAGTCATTGCAAAAAGTAGATGGCTAAGGTTTGCGTGACACAGCATAAATTGACCAGCAATCATTAATTTACAAAAAATCTTTAAGTTTATTTAGGTGGAACACTAGAGCTGTTTTGATCATTACGACTATAATGAGTTCTAACAAAAATTTGAATGTGTTATGTTCACAATACTTTACAGATAAATAACCGGCGTAATGAACTTTGTTTCTTTCAAATGAGACCAAATCCACATTTATTCTAAGTCTTCTTTCCTTTAGAATTACCCTATCGCACTCGAGTCTAGGGCGATTCTGTTATCGATGTTTCTGGCCTTAGGACGCGTTATTACAAGCGTATTCGTTCCTTCGCGGCCGAAAAAAAAAACGTTGAATCAAGGGATAGAAATTACTCACAAGAGAGCAGGCTTCCAACTTATCAAAATGGCAAATTTCTGAGGTTTTTAGTGCAGAGTGCACCATTGAGGTGGTTTAGGGGGCTGCTGTTCGCTGAGGTATTAGCTCAATAACATGTGCTGATCACTTGTCGAGCCTCAATATCCAAAACTCAGTTCAAAATATAAACTAAGAACGATCTGACGAATATACATTTGAAGAATATACATGTGGCTGGTAACGTTGTGCAGTACTTGTTCTGCGATGTACCATCTTATGTCAGCTGGTGTGCATTGTAATCTTTGATAAACACCCTAACCTCGTCCCCAAGGTCTTTTCCACTTTTCAATTTTATAAATCGTAAAGAGAAGACCCTTGGGCCAAGGTTGAAAATACGCATAGCGTCAAATGTCTGTAAAAGTCACAAAACATTTAGGACCCAGGTTTTGTCATCCGCTACACCTCTGGTAAAATTCTCTCCGGGCCGATTTGGCGTTTAAATGACTGTTAGTCCTTTTGAAATTTGTTTGTGCTCCCAATCAGACTGGATAAACATTGATGATTATAACCCCTGATATATAGCTCCAGTCTAAGACTCAAACTTTTCAATATACGCAAACCGTGACTGAGCTCCTTTAAATTGGCAGTTTTACTTGAAATCAGTGAGTAAATCTCAAATGTAAGTACCGTGGAACCTCGATATTATCAAGGGCCATGGAGCTGGCGAAATGTGTTCGCTCTAGCGAGGTTTCGTTACGTCGGGGTTCTTTTCCATGTATTTTACTATTTTGGGAGCGAGGAATATCGTTATACCGACGACTATATATAGGTTTTTTGCGATCTTCTTCTTTCCAATTGCTTAAATTGGAAAATTAACTGGGATGATCATTCTTCACTTTCATCTACAACCGCAGTTCATATATGAATTATTTCATATAAACTTCACATCATTTCACTCCTCACGGGAAGATATGAACTCAATTAATTGACCTCGCTCCCAATGTGTGGCTTCATAGCTCAGTTGGTAGAGCATCGCACCGGTATTCGCGGAGGTCACGGGTTCGAATCCCGTTGAAGCCCTGATGTTTTTTCAGGCTTCTTTCCAATTGCTTAAATTGGAATAATTAACTGCGATGATCATTCTTCACTTTCATCTACAACCGCAGTTCATATATGAATTATTTCATATAAACTTCACATAATGTTCTAAATAGTAACAGCAGTAGCCACATATCGTCATTGACTGTCTATTTTTTGTTTCGTTTCCTCAGAAACGATATTGTTTTCAGTTCAGGGCTGAACTATTTACATAGTGATTTATAATATCCAATCAGAGTAAAGTTCGTAATTGTTAATGTAACTACGGTGGAAATTCGGTCATCCCAACAAAATGTGGCGTTACGAACATTTCAATTGCTGCTTTATTTGAAAATGAGGAATTACGACTGAAACTCTCGTTTCTCGTTATTAAAATACACAAGAAAACTACACACTGGACTTCTGTTCGAATAGTAATAGTGAAAAGGAAGTTTATTTTGGAGGTAGAGAGACCGCCATACCACGCGATTTGTCCACTAATGTGATATTTTAAGTCGATGGAAGCAGTTCGTTTTGTTTAGTTCAACGAAAAAATGGTACTGTTTTTCGTTTCAGAGTGATTTATTGACATAGTAAGTATGAATGTTATCAGCCAGCAACGCTTGTAATTCACAGGTAAACATGTTCAAGAAAAATAACTTCTCGAAACTAAATTTTATTTCGTGACACGGAAAGAAAAGGAAATTAAAATGTCATGCAGGTGGAAATAATTGGCGACTTAAAGGTTCCTAAGTCTTACTGAAACGATGTATTCTAGAGAAACGAAGATATCCGTTTCCGTGCTTGATTTAAATGTGATTAAGATCACAACTACGGCGACATAATTTTGGTCAATCAGAACACCTATCAGGAATAACAATCCCGCCCCTTCTCGAGTCTGTGGCTGTTTACGGGAAAAGAACACGCCCTTGGAGCGTTTGGACGATACTACAGATACGATATATTGTGGAAGGTAACTAAGTATGGGTTATTGACCAAGTGTGAGGTCAAGATGGCTGGATATTGGCCAAGTTCTTTTTCTGCGTGTTTATGGACCGAGACGGAGTCGAGATCCATAAACTCGCAAAAAAAGAACGAGGCCAATATCCAGCCATCTTGACCGAACAAGCTTGGTCAATAAAGAATTTATTATATGGCTTTCGGGGAAATTTTTCTTGCGGGACACGGCGGGTAGTCCCGAGCGGACAAGATAGCTCCATCTTGCCCGCTCGGGTAGCCAATCACAACACAGGATATGATTCATCTTGCCCGCTCACGGGGCTAGCCAGTAATAATTCATCATATTGTAATTTAATTAACGTCGGTATATTGCAAAATAGGCACAATATGGCTTTTTTGTGAGGTTTTCTTCATATCGTAGGTGTCTACATTTTCCAGATTTAGTTGAATTTCTCGAATTTTCCGCCACAATTCCAGTAACTTTACTTCTTAGAGCGCACTTTTAAAAATAAGAAAATTTGTATTTCGACATACCGCGGCATTTCAAGAACTGGTTTCCATGAAAACGCCAATAGCATTTGTATTTTAGCTTCGTAATATTCAAGCGAAAGTGTCTCGTCACACATGAGGCGTCCTTTTCGTGAAAAGAAAAATATATACTGCGTCAATGACAACGAAACGTAGAGGGCCGCATCCATTCGAATCAAGGACTGCCCGGCACAGAAATGGAAAAATTATGCGTCAAATGCTTTTGCCTCTTAGCTTTATTTAGCCTCACACACAATACTTTGTATTTATGAAAAATTTGGCGGGGCTGTGCGGCCCGCTTAATATCCAAAGCACTTACCCTTTTTAAGACCAAAGTCTGCGATTTTTGTAACCTATTTATGGCCTGACCCTTGAATTAATACCCTGTTTCAGACCTGCCGTAGTTCTCTAGTTCATTTTCTCTTGGTTAAAGGTATTGTGCATGGCTTTAGTTACTGGTCTTATCGATAATGATGAAAAAAGTAGCTTCTTCTAAAAAACATACCTAATTCAAGTCTAGAGTGCAAAAACCATATCCAGTTTGGGACGAAAATGACCAAAATCGATACTCTACTTCTGGCTAAAATGTCTTAAAAAAACATATCCCTCTGACGTTGGACATACCTATATAGCCGATATAAGGAGCGCCCCCCTCCCCTAGGGCAGAGTCAAAGTGAAGTATCACAAGTAAATACATTTCGAAGCGTGTTGACTGTAATAACTATTTATTTTATTTATTTATTTTATTTAACATTTCTTTATACACGGTTAAAAATCATCAGGTAATACTAATATATGTACATGATACATGTGTAGACAAATTAAATTAATTAGCCCTTGCTCTTTTACAATAGGTTAAATACTAAACCTCACCTGGACGAAAAAACCCCAGGCTCTGGTAACTGAGCAGATCAGAGCGGTGCAAAGCGGCGCATTAGCACATATCCCCCCTCACCCCAGGACTTCTCATGCACAAGATATCAAACCCAAGCCTTTCTCAGACTTCGAATTTCTTTCCGGAAACGAAACACGATTTCTTTCTTAGAAATAGCTTATTGTTGCTAGTGTTTTCGTAGATTGAACTCATACCGCAATCAGCTCAGTTGTTATCTCACGAGAACGTTTCGAGCGTGAACTTTGCTTACCTGGCTAACTTTCAAGCAATATAATTCGTGGACCGACCCTTTCCGCTGAAAACGATTGACATCTTTGTATGTGAGATGAACGTATAAGGCGCGATTCTTGCCAAAACTTTCTTCGCAAAACATCGCATTCTGTCACGGAGAGCGAGCAATGTCGCGTTTCTCGTCCCCAGTTTCCATGGTCTACGCATGAAACGCCTGGGACCATGAACCCCCTTTTGGCGACCAAAACGCTAGCATTTTAAGAGCAAATGTCACCGAAAACCAAGCAAAATTTGAATTTAGCGGCAGAAGTCGAAAAATCGATTTTTCTCTCTTTTCGTCCACAAATAGCCCTTAGGTAGATATGAAACGTGATATAGTTGTTTGGAGCTCGAAGCGCTTTAAATTCGAGAAAATCGAGGAAAACGATTTTCGCCTCGACGGTCACCAAAATGACCGATCGCAAAGACTTAAAATTAGTAATCTGAACTTGATTTGCGTTCGCTTGTAAAGAAGAACCAACACTTACCGATACTTTTTCTTGAAAAACAACGTATTCAGCTATCCAAACCAGGTTAGAACTTGACTTGAGCGCCATTTGAGAACAAACACACAATTTTAAAAAAATCCCTTTCAGTTACTAGGTTGAATTCCTAATTTACGAATAAAATTCAAAGATATTTTTCGACATGTGCCATAACTCCAAATTCATTGAAACTTCGCCTTTAGAACACTTTTATGTTGTTGCAAAACATATATCAAAATCAGCTTGGGTTATTCTTCGGGTGCTTTTTGAGGCCCGGCTGAAAAACCCCGATTTTACCTAAAAGATCACCAAAAGTAAACAATGGACTTCTGCGTGTTGGTCTGAGGGCAAGCGGGTATAGACGTTTAAAGTCCTTGTATTATTAGTTCCTTGTACTTAACACTTTTATGTTGTTGTAAAGCAGGCATCAAAATCAGCTTGGGTTATTCATCGAGTGGTTTTTAACGCGCCGCTGATATAACCGGATTTTAACGAAAACATCAGTAAGAAGTAAACAATCGAATGCTTGCGTGTTTTTCTGAGGCCAAGGGAGTCTGCTGAAGTAAAGCGGTTTAACTTCTTTCATTATGATATTTTCGTTCTGCAGGTCAATATGCTTCTGTTAAAGTAAAATAAAATGATAGCAGGAGTTTATTCATGCATTCAAAAGTACCTTCACTGACAAGGAATATTTCAATCTTTTTAAGTTAATTAGATTACTGACAAACGGACAATGTGTAGATTTCACAATCACGGTACCGCAATTCTAAACAATTCAACCTGTTTAACTGTGTACATGTATAATTAAAGTTACAGAGTTGCATTTACTTCAGTTCAATATGGAAAACGGGACTGCAAAGTAAATGCGAGCAGGTGCGTGTCCATTTAAAACTGGGAGGGTAGAACGGAAGGTATACTAACCCGCGCCGACAAAAACAACATTGATTGCAAGAAAGATTTCCGCTGGCAATCCTGACATAGCAGCATTTATAAGTCTTGGGATTTTTATTCTATTTTTCTCTCCTTCGTGACCTCTTCGTGAAACGGATACCATGTTGGATAGCGGCAAATCGGTATCACCCAAACTGTCTTTTCGTATCACTGCCAAATAGGATTCGCTGACCTCTGACTTTCCTCGACAATCTCGTTCATCAGTTTATGCGCCGATAATGGAAGAATAACTGACCAGAGTCCACCCGCATTGCTTAGCAATTCTTCTGATCCAAAAACAGAACAGTTCGTGTTTTTGAAACATACCAAAGGAGAAACGAAAGAAACCTTTAAAAAAAATCCGCATTTGCAAACTTCTGCCGTCCGACCTTCAATCGGCTATATATATGACGCGTCACGCGTTCCGAAAGCAAACGAAATGTTGGCAAGAGTCTCAAAATTAATTTAGGGTAGAGCTTCGATCATTATATGGTTGCAGTATGTTTTACACAACGGCAAAAAACAGAAAAAAAAAAAAAAAAAATAGAAAGCAAAAAAAGAACAAGAGAACTGAGGATACATATCGTTTTTATATGCAGCGTGACGTCTAAAATAGAATTCTCTTGGGAAAATTCAACTTATACTGGGTAAAATTAATTAGCGTAAATGGATTTGGCGTGCTTAAATATTCTATCCTGCAGTCCAGCTAACTACTGCAAGCGGGTCTTTTAGCAAGTCATGGATTGCGAATCGTAGAAAGTCGAAAAAAAGAGAAAATATTAGTAAAAAAACACTTCGCTTTCGCGGGAAATATTTCTGACCGAACTTTTCATTGGAATTCGTACTCCGATTTGTTTGTAGATACCAATTTTAGCTAAACTATATATTGACATAAGTACAAAAGACTACTGGAAACATGTTTTACTTCGGAAATAAACGGCCGCCTTTTGTAAAACAACGCACTCTGTGGGACATAGTAAATTCCACGGCCGGGAATGAAATCGTGACTTGCAATCAAAATAAACAATGAAACTGAAGATTTCTTTACCAAATTTAACCTGTATTGCCAGTCCTGAAATGACTCTGAAATAACTTTTTGCGAACAAACTTGATAGGTTACAGGAAACGCCACTCTTTTAAGCTTTAATTCAGTAAATATCTCCTTTAGCGACTAATTATCTTAAATTAATTATTGGAAGGCCGCGTAGTAAAACGTTTTTAACTTCCTGTTTCGCCTAGGTGTGAAATCGACATCTCGTCACAAATATCTGGCATTCGAAGCGATAAAGCATACTCGGATTAAATAAAGTCACTTTGGCGTTGAGATTGAACTGTTTTACCGTTATATCACAGGCGCAAGCAAACAATTTGTTTATTACTACAAAGAACTCATAATATAAGGACTTGAATGCCTGTACCCGCTTGCCCTCCGACCAACGCGCAGAAGTTCATTGTTTACTTTTCGTGATCTTTTAGGTAAAATCGGGGTTTTTCAGCCGGGCCTCAAAAAGCACTCGAAAAATAACCCAAGCTGATTTTAATACATGTTTTACAACAACATAAAGGTACTCCAAAGGCGAAGTTTCAAGGAATTTGGAGTTATGGCACATGTCGAAAAATATCTCTGAATTTTATTTGTAAATAAGGAATTCAACCTAGTAACTGAAAGGGATTTTTTTAAAAACTGTGTGTTTATTCTCAAATGGCGCTCAAGTCAAGTTCTAACCTGGTTTGGATAGCTGAATACTTTGTCTTTCAAGAAAAATTATCGGTAAGTGTTGGTTCTTCTTTACACGCGAACGCAAATTAAGTTCAGATTACTAATTTTAAGCCTTTGCGATCGGTCATTTTGGTGACCGTCGAAGCGAAAATTGTTTTCCTCGATTTTCTCGAATATAAAGCGCTTCGAGCTCCAAAAAACTATATCACGTTTCATATCTACCTAAGGGCTATTTGTGGACGAAAAGGTAGAAAAATCGATTTTTCAACTTCTGCCGCGCTATGTTTGCTAATTAGAAAAATTCGCTCTTAAGACTCGGGCTCTCCTACGGAAGCCCGAGTAAATATTCAACGCAAAGTGAAACAAAAGAGCGAATAAAGCCATTTTCGCTTAAGGCCCGTTCCAAACGCCGCTCCATTCATGCGCGAACCTAACTGATGAGTTAAGTATGGCAGAAGAGCGGCGTTTGAATCAGTTTGGTTCGGCAGGTTAGGTTTGGTGCGGCAAACAACATAAACTCGGCAGGGTCTGTCGCACTATGCGAGAGGCAGCTGATTCATACGGCGTTCTCCTCATGTGTCGAACCTAATGCATAAATTACAGTAATGTATTTTTCATATAACGGGACTTGTGATTGGCTCAAAATTGAGTGGCGTGAGCCTGCTCACAGCCTAAGTCATGCATGAAGCTCGAAGTCGTTGCTAAAAATAAAGACAACAAAATGTGCCTTCGATTTATGAGAAACGGGACTGTTTAAGCGAGTTTCTTTAGCGCAAATTCTTTTTTTGCTTTTTCTTCGTGATAATAGCCCAGCTAATGAGATTTCCCTTTAACAAATGGAATTAACCGGGAGAAAACCTGTCTAAATACAAACACTGAACCCTAAGTTTGAATTTACTTCCCTAAATATTGCTATAACAGCGGAATGTTAGTCACAGCTTTTCTATTTGGACAGAGTTCTTGAATTCAGAACGCAAATGTTCGACAACAGGCCCTTTGCAGATGGGGTTACGTGACCAAATTTTTCCTTGAAAATTTTTATATTCTGGGCTATAACTTGAAAAATGCCAGAAATAAAAAAAGGCGCATCGAAAATACCAAAATGGCAAGTTTGAGGCCCTGTTTGAATTTGCGGAAAATTTAGAGGATTTGTATGGAAAATGTTGCTGGGGAGCAAGACCTTGCTCTCCAACAACTTTTTCCATACAAATCTTCTGATTCTCTTAAAAATTCAGACTGTCATGAAATTTCATTCTTTAATGATGGGGCCTCAAACTTGGCCATTTTGATATTTTCGACATGCTTTTTCCATTTCTGGCATTCGTTAAGTTATAGCCCATAATTTTATGCAAAATAGGTCACGCGATGGCCTAGCCGCAAATTGCCTATTGTTACCACCGGCATCCCGAATTACAAGTTCGACGCAAGTACGCAAAAACCAGCCTTGTTAAATGTAATATTTTCGAACACAGTGTCACATGTAAAATCAGCCCCACGAATACTGCAAACAGTATCGGCACTTTTTGTGCCCGAAAGGTCAAACGTACGCGTACGTCTGATTTGAACGGAACAGCTTTAAGTAACACAAAAGTCGCTTTCAAAGCAATATTGTAAATTTAAAATAGGAACATGTTTTTTGCCTTCTTTGTTCGGTATTGGGAAAAACTGTACCCTTGGTCTTGAGTACGGCCTTGTTGGACAATATATTTTCCAGAAAATGCTTTTTTCGAACTGTTGGCGACACTCGAACTTCGATTTTAGATCGCCAACACGGTAACAAACATTTCCAGAGAAAATAAAGTCCGGCCTTGCACGATAGTGCGTCTCCAAATATTTGTTTTGTCAATTTTAGAATTTACCGGTGTGTTTGCATTTGTTTACATTACTCGAATCTTGTTTTCGCAAATGAAAAAGATGAATCATCTCACTTGAGACAAAATTCTGAGATTTCACAAAATGTTGCCTACAGTGTTTACCTCAGAAGGGTGTCCGAACAATTGCAAAACGTTGTAGTTTCGGGTCGCACTTGACGACAAAATTGTCTGTGTCACTCCATGAACCTAGAGTAAACAACCCGTATCAGTCCTTGTCGGTTTTGTCACTGTAGACCACGTGGGCTTTCATGCTTATATTTCCCTCTTTTTTATGCAAAGTGAATTGCAGAACAGGTTACCATGAGTCGACGTGAAATTGCATTTTTTTCAGGCTTTCTATTTCTGCAGCTAAGCGATGCACAGAGAGTCATTCTCCTTTCTTGCATCACGCGAGTACGAGCACTTCAAGCGTAAATTTTGATGCTAAAATTGCTGCAGTTGTACATCATTGTAATGATGGCGACCCTAGAACAACTGTCACGGCTTTTACCTCTCCTGCTCATCGTAAGAATTATCTGAGACGTTAGCCCAAAAGTGAAAATTTGATCAACCTGAATTCATGATTAGACATGTAGACACAGTAAAAGTCGCACTGAAGCATGAAATTAGAAGCCACAACATTTTTCGGGATTTTTTAAATTAATGACAGCTTAACTCATCTCAGGTCCCGACTTTCGCGGGAAAAAAATTAAAAACCCAGCGCTCGTCAAAAATTATATTTTTTCACCAGAAATTTAGCTCGAAACATATACATATTTATATTCGTTTGAATCGTCGATGAATGACCTTTTCCGGATATTTTTTCCTTCGGGGTCAACAAAAACCTCCAATTACAAAATCACGCCCAACCCACACGTTGCAAAAAATCTCTTCAAAACCCTGACTTCGAAGCGATATATCCCTTTAGCGTTAATAGCTACCACACATCGGCAGAAGGTAAATCTATTCCTTAACAATCCAGCTTTATCGTGCTAAAATTTCAGCGAAATCGAACAAAACCAGAATTAATTAGAATTTTTTTTGTGACCTCACCTCCCAGACTTGACCTAACAAAGGAAGTATGGCAAGCCGTTTGTAGCAAAATTCAATCCTTGCAATATATGTTTAATCCTTTAAATAATGGTTTTATTTAAACATATAAAAAGGCATTCAATCCAATGGCAAATAAAATTTTTGGTTCAATTCAATCTTTTAATTTTCATGATTCAATCCAATACCTGGAATATTGATTTCATCCAATACCTGAAATATTGATTCAGTCCAATTCCTCGAATATTGATTCAATCCAATACCTCGAATATTGATGCAATCCAATACCTCGAATAATGATTCAATCCAATACCTCGAATATTGATGCAATCTTCCTGGGCCGAGCGCGGCCAACAGGAGCGAGAGTAACTGAGCACTACAGAGTACTGAAAACATGGCGGGCGAAGGAGAACTAGATTTAGAAGTCGAGTTTCCTAAGTTTCTTGCAGACGTCTTGGATAAAACGGAAATAATTTTTGAGAATTTTGACTCAGAAGTTTCAGAAGCGCACGCCGAAGTTCTTGATCAAACCATTAGTCTGCTTAGGTAAATGAGGCATTGCTACAACCGAGACACAAGGGACACGGAGAATTTAGATTCCATTACTGTCGCTTTTCGCGGTTCGTAATTCTTACCCCTGTCATATTTTTTCGGCTCAATACCCTAAAAGGTACCACAAAAACTCTCACTGAGGACTTTATAAGGCTTAATAGTTAACATCCTAAGGAGTAAATGAACACGGTCGTCCACCCCAAACAATCTCAATATCAATACCGACTGGATTAGGATTGCGGTACACTAAGTGAACGCAATAATTTCGTCTTCTCATCCATTGTTCGCGATAGAGGGCTATTCTGTTACCGAATAGACTATGCGTGACGCGAAGAAACGCGAGAGAAAGACATGAGACGCACACGGCTTGTACTGTAAGTATCCCGGAGAGCTCCATACAATTCCTTATACTTTTAGTACAAGAAATTGTTGAGCATTATCTTAGGGCGCTCCAGGTTTCTTCACCCTATGATACCAACGAGGCGTGATAATCTGTTATGCCGACGATCGTCTGTCAGAAAAATATTAATTTTTGAAAGTAAACCAGAGACGAACAGCGGCGCACACCGGCTTACATATGTCAACGAGCAATTAAATGCAGTGTGCGGTGTGAGTCATTCCTGACGTTCTACACTCTGGAATGAAAGCATTATTAGATCATGTCCAAAAGAACGTGAGCAGTGGGGAAAAACATGGAAGGAAAAAAGACGTGTGGGAGGAAGGGCAATGAATGTTGAAACTGCGGCGAGGGCGGAAATCCTGATAAAACAAGTATTCGCGCAAATGATGTACGAATTACCAGAATTTAATGCACAACACGAAATCATCCTCTCCTTCTCTACTCAAACCAAGATTTACGATCTGAACTAAAAGATAACCAGGAGCCTACAAACGCATGCTCAAGTAAAGAGACGCGCAAGGGCCGACTAACATTTCTTGCTTACTCCCTCAAAGTCATCACGCTCAACGCTGAGCTTGCATTGAGATGCTTGTCCGGAAGTAAAGGGACACTTGATTCATCAATCTAAAACAGATCTTGGAATAAAGCCGAAATGATCTGGGAGCGAACTACACATAACAATTTTCTAAAAAATAACGCATCACACTCTTTCTTTTTTTTCATAAGAATATTGTTTTTCCGGCCCAGGCTGAATACTCCTATTTTTCTGCTGATTTTAGGCTGAAAATATTATTGTAATATTCTTAACTTATGACATTTAGGTATCAATTACAAGTGTTCCATTGCTGTTCATTGCAGTCAGTAAGGTCAAAATGTCATGTCATACGACAAGAAAGAATTTACCATGAAAAATTTTGCGGTTTAACTCGTGTCTTTTGCATTGTAAATATTTTTTACTGCACAAACACATTACATGTACCGCTCATCATTAAACATTTGGCTATCGCTAGTGAAGAGTGTTTCGTTTATTGGCTAGTTTTGCCGTTTAGAGAAAGGAATAATTTTATACAGTTAAGAAAAACATCATTGTATTGTTTTCACAGATTTTCAACGCATGAAATTGTATTCTTTTCACAATTTCAGCCTCAGGTTTATTCTTAAAATATTCTTTAAATTTCGCAAATTTCAGCCTCGATATTCTTATAAAATATATTCTTTAAAAAAGAAAGAGTGTATATGCACTACTTGATGAATTTCATTTATAGTCACAAACACCTTTATCTTGATTGTAAATAAATAATCTCTTATTTATCTGTAAATTTATCTTTATTTGAGTCTCCACAATTAGCTATCTAAGCTTAATACTCCGAAAAGTCTTTTCCCCTCCACTATTGAGAAGAAATGTCACACAATTACATAGCCGGGGGGAAAGTTAGGGCCCGGGGTGAGGAATCACTTAGTACACAAAGCAAAGTTTGTCAGTGCTTTAAGTGACCTCGCACGACTACCAATGACTTCAAGGTGTTCGCACGCGCTGCGAAAACAGACCTTAAAATTTAGAAAGTAACGACCGAGAGTGGTGAAACCCTCCCGCATCCCCAGAAAATAGTGGAATCAAGGATCAAAAGTATAATTTATTCTTCCTATCAATTAAGAGCGGCAAACTGATGACGATACAAAAAGGGAAGGTACAGTGTAACGCTTATGAACATTAAGAAACGTCATGTTGCGCATGTTAAAACAAAACCCGTAAAATTTTTCTCAAGTAACAGGAACTAACAGAAACTTTTCTTCAAATTATAATTACTTCAATCAACAACTTCGTCACATTACCAAAAGGAGGGCGTTAAAAGGAACGTTTCTTGAAATTAAAATTGAAAACTCAACCAGCACACTGAGATATATTTAAGGGGCTGTTTACAAGGAGGGAGGTCTACTCTAGCAAGCGGGTTAACCCTAGCTGGAGGGCAAAAGATAGCCCGGGTTTACAAGCAAAATTTTGGTGTAACCCTACAACCCGAGCGCGGGACAACTTAACGCGCGGTTACACTCAAAGGGTCTGGAAACAAGTAGAAAGTTAACCCAAGTAGGCGGGTTAACCCTACCTGGAGTGTTTACAAGGGAAAAAGTTAGCCCGCCTGCCAGGGTAACCCTAGCACGCAGATAGGGTAAACCGCCTACTCGTTTAATCCTAGCTAGCTGCCTTGTAAAGACGACGAAGAAAACAAGAGAAAATGTGTGAGTGCTAGGGTAACCCTCTCTCCTTGTAAACAGGCCCTAAGAATGGTCTACCTGATGAAGAGCCCACCCAAAAGGCAGCAACCACGACAGCGACATAAATTTGAACTGGAACACGAAGAATTTCATCTCATGTTTTAAAAAACTGTTTCCACGAGTTTAATACACCCATAGCCTCAGAGAAATACATGCTACCCTGTTCCCATACCTTTTGGAAAAAGCCCCAAGGTAGCAGCGAGTTCCGTCTAACTTAAGTAGAAAAAGAATCGCCTTTGAACACAGCCTCAAAGTTACTTAACCTCAGATGCAATGAAGGATCGGCTGTACAGTGGCGCGAGTGGTGTGTAATTCTTATGAAAAATGCTAAAAGCTGCCTCTAAGACGGTGGGTTTTTATCAGAGTCAAAGCAGCTCAAAGACCGTCTTTGAGACCTTGCCTTGCCGATTTTGTGAGACAGTTAAAATTCTAACAAAGCACCTCAGTGCTTAAAATAACGCCCACAGATCCACTTGTCTTTCAATTGTTTGTTTGTCTTTGCTGGGCGTAATTTACTCAAGCCCTTTAACTTGACAGAATTTACCCATTAATGGACAACAACAACAACAATCTTTTATTTAAACACGACTTTTGTTTAAAGCTAGACTGTTCAGGGCCCTCTATTTTCTGGTATAATGATCACCCTTATGGCTTTTTTATGGCTTTTTAAAAATTTATCATTACTATTATTGTTGTACATGTAGTATTTGCCATTACATTGTAATAAAAAAAATATAAATATTTTTATTTGATTGGTTGTGTAACGATATGATGATGATGGTTTATTCGCCACTTTACATTAGCTTTAATAGACTATAATACGACCTCATTTTCTGCATTCATCAGATAAGTTGTCTTTGAGTATAACTTTTTCCAGTATGTGACTTCAGTGTTATGGCTGTTAAACACTTAAGAGAAGGGGTCAACATTTCACGATGAAAAATTCAATAAGAGTGATAAATATCAGTATATTTGCTTGTCATACGCACTGCTATAAATATTTCACGGTTACAGTTTACTACCTTTAGGTGAGACAAATTGATACACTCATGGGTGTGCCACCTAAAGTGTAGCCTATTAATGTTATTGCTGGCAAGACATTAGACTCTTTTGGTTACACTACACTCATGGGTGTGCCACCTAAAGTGTAGCCGAACAATGTTATTGTTGGCAAGACATTAGAATCTCTTGGTTACACTACACTCATGGGTGTGCCACCTAAAGTGTAGCCTAATAATGTTATTGCTGACATGACATTAGAATCTCTTGGTTACACTACACTCATAAGTGTACCACCTAAAGTGTAGCCCAATAATGTTATTGCTGACATGACATTAGAATCTCTTGGTTACACTACAATCATGGGTGTGCCACCTAAAGTGTAGCCTAATAATGTTATCGCTGACATGACATTAGAATCTCTTGGTTACACTACACTCATGGGTGTGCCACCTAAAGTGTAGCCTAATAACGTTATCGCTGGCATGACATTAGAATCTCCTGGTTACACTACACTCATGGGTGTGCCACCTAAAGTGTAGCCTAATAATGTTATTGCTGACATGACATTAGAATCTCTTGGTTACACTACAATCATGGGTGTGCCACCTAAAGTGTAGCCTAATAATGTTATTGCTGGCATGACATTAGAATCTCTTGGTTACACTACACTCATGGGTGTGCCACCTAAAGTGTAGCCTAATAACGTTATCGCTGGCATGACATTAGACTCTCTTGGTTACACTACAATCATGGGTGTGCCACCTAAAGTGTAGCCTAATAATATTATTGCTGACATGACATTAGAATCTCTTGGTTACACTACACTCATGGGTGTGCCACCTAAAGTGTAGCCTAATAACGTTATTGCTGGCATGACATTAGAATCTCCTGGTTACACTACACTCATGGGTGTGCCACCTAAAGTGTAGCCTATTAATGTTATTGCTGATATGACATTAGAATCTCTTGGTTACACTACACTCATGGGTGTGCCACCTAAAGTGTAGCCTAATAACGTTATTGCTGGCATGACATTAGAATCTCTTGGTTACACTACACTCATGGGTGTGCCACCTAAAGTGTAGCCGAACAATGTTATTGCTGGCAAGACATTAGAATCTCTTGGTTACACTACAATCATGGGTGTGCCATCTAAAGTGTAGCCCAATAATGTTATTGCTGGCATGACATTAGAATCTCTTGGTTACACTACAATCATGGGTGTGCCACCTAAAGTGTAGCCCAATAATGTTATTGCTGACATGACATTAGAATCTCTCGCTTACACTACACTCATGGGTGTGCCACCTAAAGTGTAGCCTATCAATGTTATTGCTGATATGACATTAGAATCTCTTGGTTACACTACACTCATGGGTGTGCCACCTAAAGTGTAGCCTAATAACGTTATTGCTGGCATGACATTAGAATCTCTTGGTTACACTACAATCATGGGTGTGCCACCTAAAGTGTAGCCTATTAATGTTATTGCTGACATGACATTAGAATCTCTCGCTTACACTACACTCATGGGTGTGCCACCTAAAGTGTAGCCTAATAATATTATTGCTGGCATGACATTAGAATCTCTTGGTTACACTACGCTCATGGGTGTGCCACCTAAAGTGTAGCCTTTTAATGTTATTGCTGGCATGACATTAGAATCTCTCAGTTACACCACACTCACGGGTTTGCCACCTAAAGTGTAGCCTATTAATGTTACTGCTGGCATGACATTAGACTCTCTTGGTTACACTACACTCATGGGTGTGCCACCTAAAGTGTAGCCTAATAATGTTATTGCTGGCATGACATTAGACTCTCTTGGTTACACTATACTCATGGGTGTGCCACCTAAAGTGTAGCCTATTAATGTTATTGCTGGCATGACATTATAATCTCTCGGTTACACTACACTTCTGGGTGTGCCACCTTAAAGTGTAGCCTAATAATGTTATTGCCACGTTAAAAACATTATTATTTGATTTTTTCTATTTTGGTCAATTTTTGGTTATCTTTTTGTCATCATCTTACTTCAACTTACAATGTTTTTGTTAGAGCACATGTGTACATGAACACAGGACTGATAGATGGTTACTCCATTTTAAATCAGATTTTTTGCTGTTTTTAAATCTGTGTAAGGTCTTCTACAGCTTTTCCATGAAAAGTGCTTCACATGAATGCCTTTAATTTTGTTAGGAATTTCCTGTTCAGCTGGACACCTATAAATGTATTAAGTTGTCTGGTAGTTAGCAACCACATAGCAAAGTGAATAGTGTGGATAATACTATACATAAACACATAACCATTATTGTCCATTTTTGACGCCTGACTCAACAGACTTATTAAGTTTATGGTTAGCGATAAACGAATCATAATATGGGCTGCTGATAAAAATCAATTATAACATTTGAGTAAGTGCTGCATTATCATATATAGAATATTGTCTGTTTTTAACCTGGTAAAAAGTGGTGAGATCAAATCCAAAGGAACCCCGGAAAACATAATTATGAAAGAGAGATTTTCACGGTTTTTTCACGCCATTTTAATGTGGGAGGGCAAACAGGGCAAAAACTGCAGTAAATGTATGGGGAAAATAGAGAATCTTAAGACTAACAAACTGAAATATTTTTCAGTAAATTAAAAACAAAGGTCAGAAGGTAAAACAATTTGTAGATCACATGATAAGTGGGAAGTAGCCTCGCTAGAAAAGCCATAATTAAGTTTTTCATTTTTCAATAGTCTGAAAAATAGTGTGAGTTGCAATTCGCAAGAAAATTTAGAGACATTTGTATACAAAATTTAAAAGTGCCTATCCTTGCGTCACAGGAAATCTATTTTCATCACATTTGACTAAGGAAGCCCTTTAGATCTGCTGTGTATCTGTTCCTTGTAATGCATAAAACATTCAGGAAGTCAATGACTCTCAACTTATTAGGCAGCAAACTTTAAACTTTTCCCATACATTTACTGCAATTTTTACTGTGTTTGCCCCTCAAACAAGGTGGCCTCTTAACATGATCATTGCCTTCATCAACATAATTTATTTTAGGGAACCAACCACATTGATTATTTTCATCAGGAGACTAAAATCTTGGACAGAATAAAATGAGAAATAAAACCACCTATCCACCCGAATCAATGATAAATTCGCATTTTTCCATCATTAAAATGGGGGGAGTGGTGGTCTTAATTTTTCGTTTATTTTGCCCTTGATTGCACTCAATATAACAATTTCTAAAATGACTGTCATTGCGGTCCACGATACCATCCCGTCCTTTCAATCAAAAGAAAATACATGTTAGCTGACCAAAGCTGACCTCTGACCGTACTCCAGCAAAATCAACCCAGGCCCCCCATTGGCAAAAAAGTAACTTAGGTGCCTCAAGCGGGAAAATAAACTGAATTTGAGCTCTCGAAAACACAAGGTCAGCGTTGGTCATGCTGTAACGGCCTTTGCCAATCAAAGCGCCTCTAAAAGTGAAGTTATTACAGTATTTCCCCTCCAGCTAAACTCAAAAAACATTGTTCGCAAACTTACCCCCGTTCTTGACCATGTCCTTTTCGAACTGTGAGCAAATTAAATCCAGGTCGTTCAGGGAATTCTTTTGAAGTGCGCTCTTGGCAAGATGTTGGCGTGACAACATGGCCAGCAAACCAAATGAAGAAGCCACCACTTTAATTCCAAAGCTTTGCCACGATAACTGGAGCAATCGGCAAGGCAGGATCCAATTTCCACTCGTGCAAATTCGTCCGAAAACTTGCTACCACCGCTCTTTTCTTTAAAAAAATCTTTATCGGACTTATGATGCAATCACGTTCGTTTAGGACGGCATGTGCTAAAACCCAGACGGTGGACGATGGACGATGGACGATGGACGATGGACGATGGACGATGGACGATGGACGATGGACGATGGACGATGGACGATGGACGATGGACGATGGACGATGGACGATGGACGATGTTTATTTCTTCAGCGTCCTTTACATCAAACACATAATTTTCTATAAAAGAAAATCACGCAAACTGCACGCGCAGCTGGCGTGACATGTTTGCGTGCATCGCATATCGCGTGGTGTGGTGGCATCTTTGAGTGCATCGCATGTCAGTGCGCGGACACATGATATTTCTATAATTAGAAGCTGCAAATCTTCGTACGATGCGTGCCACTTATTTGTTATAATAATTGGAGACAATGTTATTTAAATTGCCAAATTCAAATTCAAAGCCAAACTTTTGGGCTATGCCCTTTAAGAACTAGTGAGATGTCGGTTTGAACTTCATTTCTCCAAGCAACCAATGAAAACAGTTGTTACTTTGCGTGCGCGGTGGGAAGTGTAGTTATTTCCTTAGCGGTAACCCAAGGGGTGATCGATTAACCTTTCATTAGTTAGAAGCAGGTCGCCAACATAGTCCAAAGAACCTGGGGCAGCATTTGACCTAAGGGGTACACTACCGGACAACTACGAAATATGCTAAGAATAGTTGTTGATTAGGTTTTAGTAAATTAGCAATGTAAGCTTTCTCTTAGAATGGGAACGTGCACGTGTAATATTGGAAGTACGGAAACCGCAATTCTTTATCTTTTGGTGTTTTGACACAGATTTCATGGTGATTCGATTCGCCTTCGTAGCTGGCGGAGAACTTAAGATAGTGGTAAAACCACACTCTCACAACTTGGCGCTAACGGAACCACCAGTTACCCAGTTTAGGTTGAAACAAACAAAGAATTTAACCCCGAAAAATTTAACAGCACATAAAGAAACAAGGTCTTAATTTGATCAGATCACTACTTCCTCGACCAAAAGACAGACTCGATTACGCATACTCACTTTTTGGCACATTTGGTCCATAGTTTACCCACGACGGAGAATGAAAAAAATTACTTTGTTGCTCCCAGCAAACTGAATGCAAGCGAGTTTACGTTTTGTACTATAATATCATGTAGAGACAGGGCTGGTGATATTTGACGTACTGACACCATAGTTAACTATGCTGACACCAAACAGTTTTTTCCTTTTTCAAACATATGGCCCCTCGACGCAAACAAATGAGGCGTAGCACTGTTTCCTTGGTGATAAATAATATAAGCATAGATGCCAACACCTAAACAATAATCAAAGAAACTATACACGTTTTCTATTGAAAGAACTAACCTTGATCTCGTCGTGGGGCATTTTTAAGCTTTCTCTTTCGCGAACTAACAACTTCTGGCTGTTTACGATCTCTGTCACTTAACGAAAAAAAAAATAATCTCACCTATACACTCCAATAACAAAAAATGTTTCAGAATCAACGCACGTGGCTTACTTTTCTTCTTCTGAAGTAGCACCGGAGGAGGAGCTCCGCTTTCCTAAAAAGACAATATAAAAACTAATGAATAATAATAATAATAATAAAACAATGAATGATACTAATGAAAACCAATGTGCAAAAAATTGGTGATGCTACACACCTTGAACAATTTCTGAGTATGAATAATCCATATCCATTATCGCGTAGACAAAGTGAACTCTCGACTAAAAAAACGTGTCCGAACCAAGTCACTCAGAAAGCAAAATGAAGCTGTTGCAACTTTACACCATATTACGTCACGTGTAAATTCTTCAACAGATCTAACCTGATGTAAAGTAGACCGTTGATTGAATAGACTTTCTGCAAAGTCATTCGATTCCCATTTTCGGGTTAATTCGCTTGGTTTAAAAGTTCATGCTTCGAAAAAAAATCTCCTGGCCTTTTGGCAAGTGTAAGCGCTGGTATTTTGCAATGAAAACTTTCAGAGCTGGCGAAAATGAAATTGAAACACGTAAGGAAAGGAAGGGGAAAATGGTAATCACCGATAATCCTGGCAGACCGCTTGTGGAAAGTTTCACCAAAACAGCTTAAAAACTAAGGTGAGGCTGCTTATTCCCCCCCCCCCCCCAGCCACGACAACTCATGCAAAAACATATCACGTGCTTGCCGTATGGGCTACGATTCTCCTGCGTCATTTCTGCGTGCAGTCTGGAATAATTCATGTAAAAAAGCAATCGATTGCAGGAAAGAAGAAAAAGATTGTGTGACAAATTTATACTTTGTTTTTGGAATATATAAAATGAATAACTGACATTGCGTGACATAGAATCCGCGGTCAAAATTTGTCCAGTCAAAATAAGTGTGTTTTTTTTTTTGCTTGTTGGGAGCGGAGCGGGCACGAATTTTCGCTGTGCACTATTTCAAAATTCTATGGTGACATCGCGTGATAAAAGAAGGAATGCGTGAAATTGCGTGACGAACAATTCGCGATCATAACTTTGTCCAGTTCAAATAAGTTAGATTTTTTCTCGGGGGAGGGGGAAGGGCACGAATTTTCGTTGTTCAATATTTTATCATCGCGTGACAAAAACAAAAGATTGTGTGACAATTTTATACTTTGTCTGAGAGAAATAAATGAATGTCAGAGATATCGTCCATCGTCCATCGTCCACCGTCTGGGTTTTAGCACATGCCCGCTGAAACCGCTTTAACAAGATTATAACGCCTGCCACAACCGCAAAACAAAAATCTCCGCGGGAGGAGATTTACAGTAGACATCACTTGTGTCTTCTCATGGGCCGCGAGAAAATCCTTGGGGCGAGTTATCGGAAGTAGGGCGCGCGTCTCATCCCCAGGATTTCACGCGGCCATTTTTTGTTTTCAGTCACCCGATTCTCCTGTAATCTACCGCATATAAGCGGATTTAATTAACATCTAATTACCGCATGCAAGCGGTTAAAGTAGGCCCTATTTACCTATCGCGTATTAGTGATGACGTAATAATTTCCAACGAGCAGAAAGAAATTCTTCTTACCTTCTACGAAAATGGCATGATTTCTACCAAGAGAGAAATGGGAAGCACAATAAGGGAATTTGCAGCTCAAACTCGATTGTCAGAGACTCAAGTTATGGTATGTGTGAAAACATCACGACAATCATGAATAATTTAGTTTTTGTAGCGAAGGCTTGCATATTTATGAGCTAAGCTTAATCACTTTCCTTCACTACTAACAACGCCTGTCTGCCATGCATGAGGACCCGGCATCAATCGCTCGATGATCTTTGACACCTTTAGAGTTCTTCTTTAATGTTTTAGACATTTCAAGGTTACTTTATATATAAGGTTATAGGAGGCGAAACCTGCTTAAGATGTAATCCGTTGAAAATACTGCTCGGGTTGTAGCTAGTAAATACATTCCACTGAGTGGCAATAATGTATTTCGTTCATTCGTACCCTCTCATTTTTTGATCAAACAATTGAATGATTTGCACTCCACCTAGTTTAATTTGAAACACCACTGGTAGTCTCTAGTAGACCAATAGTTAGTATTTTTTTTGACAAAGGGTATTTGGATAGTTTTCAACAGGGCTCAATGCTCCATGCGAGGAAAACTTCCAGAATTAGTACACTCCCACCTAGCTGTCCATATTGCTTTCAACATTATCTCATGATATAATTGTCTCAGCATAGTTCGTTTTCTTTTTGTAGCCCCTCATCCTTCTGCCTCAAAGCATAGAGGGGAATAAGATGAGAATTCACCTGGAATGTGATAAGTATATTACGGCTGTGCAGGATTTAATTTCGATTATACAATAATACAGGAATTATAAATGTACAATCAGAGAGATTTTCAATGGTTTTAATGACATTTTTGTCGTCATTTGTAATTTTATTTTAAACAAGAAGATCTGTTAGATCTTATAACCGCGCTTTTAAAATTTAACTGTTTGCTTAGCACTACCGTCGGAACGGAGTGCACATTCCAAAGCAGTCATTGATGATTCTTTTCTTACTGTAGACATCACATCACTTGATCAACACAAACTGCATTATTGCACCATCAGTGGTAGCCATTGACAAATCTCCGATGACCTAATGGTCTTAATCTTTGTAGAACTTTCTTCGGGATATGTATGGGCATGAACGATATAAATGACACGATAATAACACTATTAACAACAGCTTTCTTTCATAAAAGTCATGATTAACTTTAATTGGTGTTTTCCACGAGTAAAGGGCTAGTAAAGTAGTCACACAAGTCATATAATTTAATAATAAAACTCTATCCCGACCGATGTATCGATTTTGGTCACTCCAGTGACCACAGATTGAAAACGTGACAGAAAATTGGCGTTACTTTCGATTCTCACCAAATTTGGACAGTGGGATGATCTCATCATTAGCCAATTATAGGCCATCTTTCAGCTCTTTTCGTCATATCCCCCCCAGGGGAGAATTTTGTCAAGTTAGCTAATTTAGTATACAAGCCAACAAAATGGCGGTCACCGTCAACGAAATGTTTATTTGCTCAAAATTGTGGCAAAATCTTTCGGAGATGGAAATCAAGACAAGGATACAGAAAGTAATTTGGGACCAGTTGCTGGCTTCTAAGGCTGAATTTATCCAGAAGTAAGCTGTATTTTCGTTTTCGTGCCGAAAGCCACGCGATGAAATATTATCAGCTTGTTCTGCCGTCTTGTTCTGTTTTTTCTCTTGGTCTTTTTTGTAGCCCGCCGAGGCCAGTCTTTCGTCTAAATCAGTTGGAAAAAGTTCGAAAAAGATGTTCCCATTCAAGTTTAAGCTCTCAGGCGATAATTCTGATCCAAGAAAACCACATTTGTATGGCGGTGCCCAACGACGGAAGTTGTGGCTTTCAAGAGATACGTGGAAGTTTGCCATTTCAGATGCCATGCACAATCAGTCCTCGTCATCGACATCCATTGACAATTCATCCTCAAGCAGACCCACTTCTCCGATAAACCCCACCACCTCGCCTTTTACCCCAACGCCCACCATCACTACCCCATCTAGTACCATTACCACTCCTGCCAACACCATCATTACTGCATCTAGTACCCGCACAATCCCGCCTGCCTCCGGCATAACCACACCTGGCAACCCCACTTCCTCACCTAACACCATCATTACCCCATTTAATACCATAAATACCTGGCCTACCACCCATACCCCATCGACTACCCTCAGTTCCCCTCCTACTACCAGCATAACCTCACCCAGCAAACCCATTGCCACACCTAGCACCATCATTACACCATCTTCCACCTTCATTACCCCATCTAGTACCCATACTTTCCCTCCGGCCGCTATCGTTACGTCGCCTACTTCTCTGGTTGCTACAGTTACCACAAGTTTGTCCACCTCGTCCTCTCTTTTGGCTGCACCATCACTTCCCAGCTCATCCACACTACCTGCTGCCTGCTCCGCTGGTCGTTCTTTGTTAAGTATCTCATCTTCAACATTTGGAACCATTATTTCTAAAGGTGAGTGAGATGGTGCAACTAATCCGAGATATAGCGATGTTTATCGATTTAAGGTTCTAAGGGTGGTCGTTACTAATCTGAAATTGTACTTACTATTTTCAATGAAGTTTTTATAAGAGGTATGGGTTCAAAGGCCTAATCACTATATTCATGAATAGAGTGGCCCAGCCGGTCAGTAGAGATCAAAAGCGTTCTTTAGGTGGCACCACCGTGTATTTATTTCTAGGGTGTTAATTTTACTGGGACTGTAATGAATATTCCCGACGTTACTCAGGACCTATTTAAGCTAAAAGTTTTACTTATCAATATATACCTAAACAGTTTATATAACGATGTTTTATTTTGATACATCTTTTGTGTAACATGCAATCTTAATATTGTCTGAGCTACCGAAGTATTTAAATAATGCTTTTTGAATCGTATTTTTGCAGATACTCGGTTTGGAATGACGGTCCCTAGCAATGATGGAATCGTACATGCAGTGTGCACTCTTTGCTCACGGCAACAAGTCCATGGTCGCGATATCACAACTGGAAATGTCGTGGTCGAGGTCAAACAACTACTCAGGCCGGGATTACGTCCTTTGTATCCCGGAAAATTTGATGAAGATGAACCAGTGTGTGTCGGTGGATTTTACGAATGGCCCAGCAGCCATCTTGTTTTAATGTAGCATGGACTGTTGGTCGTTGTTAAGTTTTTCCCTTTACATTATAGCGTCTACCTTGTCACCCGACTAGTGTTTCTAATAGTGTGGCACACTAGTGCCACAACCACTTATGTCTAGGATTGAACACATTACTACTTCATCTTTGGCTAGGTTGTTTGCCATTTTCATATCACTTCATATTTGACAGCTTTATAGGTATTTCAGTAGACTTGTATCAACGAGGTTACTGTACAGCTTACCATAAATAGCTTGCATCTGATTAGTGGTCAATCCTGGACATATCTGGCCACAACGTAGAATGATACCAAAACTGAACGTCGAAGTGTACTGTTCAAGTTTTCGTATGAAACATGCATTTTTGTTAATCAAATTCGCATGACTTCGCTCTAACAGTTTGTTGACTAGTCGAAGGGTGTTTGGGTTGGGAAAAAAAATTTGTCAACAACACCTGTTTATTCCGTTCCTTAAAAATGAAACGGAATTATTACGTACTGAGAGTGATATAAAAAGTGGATCATTTAATTTGAGAATAAAATTAACCTCATTGTTTGTTTTTTCGTCATGGTTGCACTGTTCTTGTATATCGTTGTGGAATTGTGGTGTGTTCTGAGGAAAGACAGGTCACTAACACAGAACCTTTCTCTAGACAGTTGTCTAACTAGATATTAACGAGTACCGTAAGTTCCCGATTTAGCACCCCCCCCCCCGTTGAATAAACGCCTCCTTCGAATAAGCACCCTTCCTATCGACCAAAATGGAAAATAAGCCCCCCCCCCTCCCCCATGAATAAGCACCCCCTCTGTGATTTGGTTAAACGTCGGTTCACAAACTGCTGTTTATTAAAATTCTTTAAAGACTCTACAGACACCGTAATAGCTAAAATAAAAGATACAAATAAATTACAAATTAGCTTGCGAAAATAACAGGATATAAATATATTTCACACGCTTCGAAAGTTACAAAAATGAAAGGACAAAACTTAAGATCAATTTACAGTAACGGTAAAACGATGTCGTAAACAACTTGACTTTATCTAAAACCTTAAGACTTAAATTTACAATTCACAAGCAATGAAACTGATCTTAAACGACTAAAGATACAAACCGCTTACATAAACTAAACTAGCGTAAAAAGTAATTACCTTGGTGCTGCCTTGAACGCGCGAACAATGATAAACTTGGAGAAACTTTTTAACTTGCGGTGAATTAACAGATCTTGCTAACGAAAAAACCGCTCTTTTATAACGCTAGTTGGGTGTGGCGGCGCTACGCGTGTGCTTTCGCGACACCACAGAACTTACTAGAAAGACCTAGAAACAAGGGTAGCGTACGCGCGAAACAAATGAAAAAGCCTTAAATAACTGAATACACGTTCAAATAAACTTCCAATGACTAAAAGATAGTACTCTTAAGGCTACAAAGTATAGTAACTGAGCGTAAAACAGCTTAAATTGGAAACCCGTTGAAAACTTGCGCAATGTTGCGTGTGCAAATTTGTTGCAAAAGCGCGCGCCGCTTCAAGTGTCGTACATCGCGCGCGCACAACTTAACTGCTGTAGCTAGACTCCCCTCCCCCAATTTTGTGGACGAGTACAGAGACAACAAAGGATGTATTGGTTTCGTCGTGTAGTATTAGATTTGTACATTGTTTCAGTTTGTAGACCCGTTAAGTACTAGTGGTGCCGCAATTTTAACTTTACGATCAGCTTTTTATGTCGATAAACAGCTTGTTTAAGCGCAGATGATGTATTAAAGAAATGATCATGTCATGCCCCCATTTGGGAAGAATTAAATAAGCGCCCCCATCTTCTCCTAAATTTGAAATAAGCGTTCCGGGCACTAATTCGAGGATTTACGGTATTAGTTTTACAGAGGAAAAAATTCTCTTAAAACAATGAACGGTGTACCCCTCTACTAATTGGGGCGGAATTTTCAGGTAAGCTCTAACATGAACGTTTGAAGACTTTCAATTCCTGCAAGGTAAATTTTGCACCTTTATAAGCTAATGACTTTCATTGAAACCTGAAAATAGAAAATAAAGTCAGATACCACACAATAAAGGTTTTCGATGATCACCGAGCGGTAAGATCAAGTAGCTGGAGCTAGGAGAAAACTTGGACAAAACCACGTTTTACTCAGTTACCTTTAGTAGTTTAAATCGTGGCCGCAAAGTGCGATCAGTTTTATTCAGAGAGCAATCTTTACGCTCTACACGGAATCGCCTTTCAAACCTTCAACATGTAAAGGTTTTTAAAGTAACACCCTACCAATATCTTCATGGACAATGTATAACCCGTAGCGTTGCAGAATGATAAGTGCGAATGAGCTATAACCATGGATGAAACGAATCAGAGTGAGATCATTTCACTGTACATGGTCCAACCTTTCGACGATTTCTCACAATCGCGGGACACGTTAGTGGGGTTTCAGCATACAGGTCTGACAAAAGGTTACAAACTTTAAACAATTTCGCACAATAGTGAACGTGGTATTTAAGCAAGGAGTTCTGCGAATGAGGTCTCATCTAAGTAATTAGGTAACTAAGTAAGTTTATTCAACGTAGAAGACGCGGGGAGTGGTCGCCAAGTGTCCCGAGCCAGGGGTTCGTGTTAAAAACGCTCGACTAATATAAAATTAAAAGTAAATTATGATATAGAATATAATTAAAATAATATCAACATGAGTAAAAACCTATGGGATAAAAGTGTTACAATTAAAAAGATAATTTCCGATATTGGACAAAATACGTCCGTGTTGCAATTATTTCACGGCAAATGGTCTAAAATTTGGACAATTTCCCACAATCGTGACAGTGGGATTTAAGCATAGAGTTTGGGGAAAAAGGAACACGGGACACCTTGAAAGTTTACTTTGCAGAGCATCACCGGAAGAGAAACACGAATGCCTTATAGATCAATTGGCAGAGACTTGGAAGACGATTTTGGATGACTCGTGCTATCATCATGTCCAGTTTAAACTTAATAGCTTTACTGACGAGGAACTGGTCAGAAGTAAGAAACTGATAAAAAACACGTCTCATGCAGGTTTTTTTCACTTTCAAAGGGCGTAACTACCACAAGAATCATCGCAGAATCACAAAACTTGGCAGAATAGCGTAAAATTGCACATTCTGTTGACTGATGTTCTTAAAATTGATCGTTTTTTTCGCTGAGTCAGCAAAATTCCGAAAAAACACGTTTTATTGGTTTCAGGTTGCCATGGCAACATCAATTTTTGATGACGTATAGAATCAGACTTGCGCTAACAGCGTGCCAAGTTTAAATTTAATAGCTTTAAGGATGAGGAAGATAGAAATAAGAAATGTTAAAAAACACGTCTTATATGCATAATAAGTGAGGGTTATAAGTCACTGATCGACAGCGTTTCTTTAATTTTACAATGCAAGTCGGACTTTCCAGTAGCGAGGATTTCAAATTGGTCCCATTTGCCGCTGTTGCAGACCATGTCATCTCTTCCCGTTACAACATCAAATGGGATGATTTTGAAATCCTCGCTACACTGGAAAGTCCGAATACTTGCATTGTAAAAGAAACATCATGCAGATTTTATCAACTTTAAACCAGCGTATCTAACACAAGAAACATCGCAGAATCACAAAACTTGGCAGAATAGCGCAAAATTGCACGTCCTGTTGACTGATACTCTTAAAATTGGTCTTTTTTTCGCTGAGTCAGCAAAATTCCGAAAAAACACGTTTTATTGGTTCCTGGTTGCCATGGCAACGTCAAGACTCGTGCTAGCAGCGTGCCACGTTTGGCCTTACTAACTGTAAGGAAGAGGAAGATATAAATAAGAAACCGTTTTACGGGAACATGAGGCCAAAGAAAAGACTGCAAGGCTGATACTACGTGAAAGACGTTTCGAGACACCAACATGACAAGAAATGATGAGGCAGGATCGCAACACGATAGTAGTTTGTATGCGGTCCTTTGCAGTTTCCGGTTTCTAAATGATAGCCAACATAGTGGAATTTCGGATTAAGTGTGGTATCCGCTTCGCTTTCATTAAAATTTGGAATTAATTGAGAGTTAATTTATCTCACAAGCTAGCTAACTATATGTGTCACTTGCAGATATCTGCAAAGTTTAGCGGTAAGAGTTGTAAAGTTAAAGTTATTTGTGTAAAGCTAGAATTAATTTGTGGTTTATTATCGTTGAAAATTTCAGCTCGTTAGCTGTTGATGAGACAGTTACAACAAACACTAAGTTACAACACTTTGCTCGAAAATCCCATATGGCGGTTATGGCTTCCTTCCACGGCTGTGCCAACCTTCGCGGTCTTTTTTCAGTGTAATCATCCTAAGCGAAAAATTCAACGGCTGGACAAACTTGAGGAATGCCCGAAACGGCGACGTTTTTCAATAGCTCTTCTCAAACTCATTAACAATTCATCAAGTTAAAACAAAGAAAATCACAACCGTGAAGGAGGTTTGGATACCTGGTCTTAATTAGCATAGATTTGGACGATTTCCATTCTCCGTTTACTCCTTCGTTTTGCATTTTTTTTTTTTTCGATTGAGAAGTTGTATCAAACACTCAAGACAGTGTTTCATCGGCTATCCAATCACCTCAAATTTCGGCCAAAAAAAACTTCGCGACAAGTCCTATTTTCAACTCTATTCTCGGTATTTGGATATCCCGATGAAATACTGCCATCCCTCGTGTTTGATATATTACCTGAAAGTGGGAGAATTCGAGATGCGAAGCTGACGCCAAAATCAAGGATGAATGAACAGAATTGCAGTGATTCAACAGCAAGTGACGGAAACGGCGAACTTTTCCCCTACATTTCCTGGCAAATCACTGCAGTTTGGACAGTTATTGGTGCAGTTTGGCGCCTATGTGGCGTTTATGTATTGAATATTGCCCATTACGGTTTGTTTTGAAATGTACCAAGGTTTCAACACTACTTTTTTGGCCCGGCTTTTCACATAGAAAAGAGCTGGTGTTTAACTTGTCTGGTAAGATCGAGGTAACATTTATTTGAATTTAGTTCATCATTACTATAAAATACACTAATCAGGTGAGCGATTACTGTATTACGCAAATCAATACCGTATTGTAGTTATTTCTGAAGTCGTTAGAAAAAATTCCATTTTCGATCCATTTGAATTTGTAACATTTCCGTGTTCTAAGAACTGAAGACCTCAAAAACGGAGGTGGTGTTCGTTGCTTTTACCACCTCGATATCCTCTTTATCCGTGGTTAAGTGTCCTTTATGGTTTCTTTCTCCGTTTTATACTGAAAAAAAGGGAGGAGCAATATCGACTTGCAAAATCTGCAGAAGGGCAGCCGTGCGAGACACCATTGCCCTTTTGAAATATTCATGCTACATAAACCGGGGTAAGCTCCGGCCTGATGGGCTACTGGGCTCGTGCGCAGACTTAACCTTTACCTTTAGTTACTTAAGGTCATTCCACTGAAATAGAACCGGCACTGAGATTTTTGTCATACTTTGCCTATTGACTGTTTATATTGTAGGAACTAAAATTTGGAAATAAAAATGAGGGGTCCCCATGTTCGTTTAGGAGCAACAGCACCTTGTTTATACCATATAAATCCTTACAATAGCACCATGATTATAGTCACGATTGCTTGCTAAAATCACGTTTCCGACGATTGTTTCTTTCTCAACACTGAGAATTGGCCCATATTTATTTTACATAGAGAAATTTATTACTCAATTCAACACAACAGAAAAAATGATAGGTCACCGTACTCGTTTTCGCGAAAATGACGATTTACCTCCATGACGAGGTCCAGCCCCAAAGAAAAAGCCGCCATTTTTTAATGCGCGCGCGCTAATCACGCGTGAAATTATGCGCAGTAGGGATGCGCAGTGCAATACTGGGGAATGACCTTAAGGACGGTGCCTACTTTTGTTAGTGCGCACACGTTCTGCGCATCACGCAAGCCATGGTTTAAGCGCCACGCGCGCGCTGGGTTGACATGACGCAATCAACTACGCTACCAAGTACACGACTAAAGACGACTAAATTGAAAGTAAAATTTTCCTACTGTGACCAAATCAAGTTTAATGAACCTGTACTTAAACCAGGAACACCAGAACAGCAGCATATCGCGAACTACGAACTGTTAACGTCTTGCACCTGAAAAACTAGCTGTTATCTGTCGAAATTATACTGAAATCCAACTGTAAACATGTACCTACAGATGGCGTAGTGCGCGCGCAAAACAAGTGCGAGATACGCAAATGTTTTACTTACTGGGGAGGTGACAGGAAAAAATGTAACGGGCACCGTAAAAAGTATCAAAAAGGATTAATAACTTGAAAAAACGCGTGGTTAGCCCTATATTTTATGTTATGAAATGGAAGTGGCAAACCTATTCAGCACGTGATTAGTTTCTGGTTGTAAGCCAAAGATATTTAGACTGTGTTTTAGCTGAAACAGAGGAAGGCTGTCAGAGACGCTAAAAGTGCTGTTACAACGATTTTGTTCCTAAAAACATACCAAAAATGGTTTTTATGTTACCATCTACCATGTAGTTTTCAGATCTTTATAAATGTGACTGCTTTTCTGTATGTAAAGGCGAATTCAAAGGAAAGTTGTGAAGAAATATCCTCTCCATCCATTTTCAGAAAAATGCTGGTGTCAGCATTTTTCTTGAGATGCAAGGCTAATTATCTCGAAAAAAATGCGTGGCTACCCCCTTTTTCCTTTGTGTATTCCGATAGCCCTTGCAAAGGTCTACTTTTTCCGTGTGGTCCTACCCTGGCGCAAAAACCTTTGTATTTAGTTGGCACCGTCCCTAAGTTACTTATCTTAGTTTACTAACTTTACTACAATGTATATGGATGCAAGCGAACTACTAATACGTTACGTAGCTATTTTTCATATTCCTATACAGTAGACGAAAGCTTCTACACAGACAAGCATCTTATCCACAGAAAGTGTGGATAAGATGGACATAGATACCGACACAGACCTTAAAGATTCCAATTCTGGTGACTTCTTCACCCGTTGAAGTTGGGGAAGCGAAAATCATAGGTTTCCCACTTTCAAAAAGACTCTCACGTTGAGTCGGAATCAGAATGGTCTGTGTCGGAATCATCGTCGCTGCCATATTCGGCATTAAGAATTGAACGAAGATCCTCAAGGACATCCTCTTTCTCTAGTTCATTATCATCTTGATCACCATCTTCGTCATCATCTGTATCATCATCATCAACACCATCATTATCATGCTCCTCATCAAGGCGACCACCATCACTTCTTTCGGCTTCTTCCGTTAAAATACCTGCTTCTGCGTCTTCTCCTTCATTACTATATCGAGCAAACAGGTTTTGGAGATGAATCGAGAATGCTTCCAGTTCGTCGTGCCTGGACAGGACAATGGACAGCAAACCGCGGGCGTGAGAATCCGTGCCACCCGCTAACTGCTTTGACCAGGAATCTAGAAAGTCAAGCTGACGCTGGTAAAAAGTGCCGACTCTCTTAATTTCTTCCTTGATGAGATCAGACTCTTCTGCACATCTTTTCAGTACGTGATTTAAATCAATGATTTGCCGTTTGATGCAGTAGGGTACACCACGCGATGTTAAACTGGAATCATCGAGAGTATTCCATAAGGAAGAAGTGATATCCAATGCTTCCTGGAGGACGATCTTTTGAGGATATTTGCATCCCTTGAAGGATTCTCCCCGCCCGTACTGCTTAATCAGCTGCTGCATTGAACTTGTGGTCTTTGAAATCTGACCACAGAGCTTTTTGGCAATAGCTTGTCCATCTGTAAAGAGAAAAAACACAGTAAGGACATGCATTTCTTTGCTGCGAGTACATTAGCGTACTGACAATCATTGGCACAGGTACCATTTCTTTGCGGATCGATGACATCATAGCACTGACAACAATTTCCCGAGCATACACTAGTTTAGTGTCCACCATAACATAGCTGGACCTGGAAAATGAGAGCACGATGTGTACTCACACACTTACAGAGGAGCTGATATAAAAACGGATGCTTTCATGTATAGTTATAATTACATTACCTGCATACTTTTTCATTAGCTGCAAAAGGAACCACCTCTCGGAACATTTGTTGCGCATAGAAAGGAGCAAACTCCTTCGGCGATTATCTTCTTGCTCCCTAATGTAACTCAGGTAGGTCTCACTATTGGGAGGCCAACGACGCCCACCATTTTCCATTTTCTTAAGTTCTTCGTCCAAGCTAAAAAAGGGAAGCACCGCTTAGTAGGATGTTGATCGGTCAAGTTTTTAGATCCGCTAAAAAGAGTTACCCTACCGGTTTAATTGAGTTGTTAAGATCTGCCACGTGTCAGAACCAGATACACAATCGGAAAGACTTGTTCTGAAATTAGTAAAACAAAAAGAGATCATTATCAAACTGGTTGGTTAAGATAAAAGAGAATCCAGTAAGTAATGTGGCAATAGCCCCATTTCGATATCTAAAAAATTCAGCCTAAAGCAAAAGAAATCACTGTGCGGCTCTGGAGAATAAACCCCCAAAACTCCACAGTTTATTCCAAAGAGCCTCGTGCTGAGGTCTGTTGCTCCGAGCTGTATCTTAATATATCCAAATTGGCCTATTTATGTTGCCTGTCTCTACCATCAAAGAGCAAAAAGCATTTAGTCTACAAGAATACAAACGGCCCAGCTCATATGACCCTACCTCACAGTATAGTATTGTTTTAACTTTTCCGGATATCCAGCTGGAGCAGACCGATCTGTAAAATAAAATAATTGCAGTGATTAAGATAACAATGTTGGTGATGGCAATGGTAATAGCAATGGTATTATATCGCAGTGCTATGGGTGCAGACGTGGATGATGGTCAACGTTGTGATACCATAATGATAAGCGGTATCAATTTAACAATCAGTAGGATGATAATGGCAACCATCATAGTGAAAATGACGATGACCATGGTTCAGTTGGGAGCATCTTCACTAATGGAAACTTGCCAGCTTTTGTATTGGTCTTTGCGGATTCCTGAAGGATGGATTCTTTTTCTGCTTTTGTCCATTCCTCCACGGTTGCTAGTTCCACTTTTGCACCTGTAAATGCAGTTGCAGTTGTGGAAAGCCAATAATCATTTTGGATCACTAACTAAACAACAGACAATTGACATTAAACTGGCAAAATAATTTCGAACCAAAAAATACAAAATTTACTGTTCCAGTACCCAATGAATCGAATTGATAATTAAAATTGCATATTTTTCAAGCTCGTAGTTTGAAATTGAGTCATGATTAGCCCTTTCTTTAGCATTACTGAATTACAATGTTGTCTGAAATACTTGAAGAAGTACTCTTGCAGCCGTATCCACTTTCAATTATCACGATAATTGCACTAGGACCAAACCTGTTTCCTTAAGTTTACGAAGAAGCAATTCCAGCTGATCTTTGGTTTCTTTCTTTGTTTGCTCAGCTTTTTTTAAGTGGTCACAGAGACGTTCACCTACATGTATAACAAGGCACAACCAATTAGAAAGGACTCCTGTCAACTATCAAATTTGTATTTGAACGTTCAGTGTTTTTAACTTTTAAGCCATTTTTTAGCCTGTAAATATAAGTTATTTTTATTACAATACTTATTGCCAATGTAGCAATTATTTGTAGATCACTTCAAATACAGGTTGTGAACACACACCAATGTTTGAAATAGACTTTTTGGCATAATGCACTAAAAAGTCAGTCAATGTATCCACTCTATGGGAAGGAGTCATCTCTTTCGTGATCTTTGATGTTGGCCTTAAGTAGGACCACAACCTTTCCATCATTTTGCCATCACTCAAACCAAAGCCCTCCAGCCGCTTCCCACTATATGCGACCTGCCCAAACATTAATGGAAATTAAGTAAGATTTTGTCAATTGCTACCATGCAAGTCAACCGAAATGAGAGGAAAACCTAACAGCAAGACATGCAAAGGCTATCTAAGTTAATTGTGCCATGCCCTATATTGCAATAATTGCAATAATTGCAATATAGGGCATGGTCACAATTAACATAATTATATCACACAAAAACATTAAAAAACCGTTCATGCACCTGACATGAGACCTTGTGACCATAGCAGTGAAATGCAGGGATTGCCACCACAACATTGTCCAGAACATTTTCTTGGTGAGTACTCTA
>NW_028301558.1:8665000-8702500 GCF_042242905.1 Orbicella faveolata | reverse complement strand
TTTATATCGGGAATTTTAAGTCCCGCTCTAAATAATGCTTTTTTTTTTTTGTATAACATCTTCTTTTAGGCAGTTGACATTAATCAACAGATATTCTCTGCAACAGCCCTGGATGAAGATATTGAAGGAAATGGAGAAATTCTTTACAAGATAATAGATGGAAATGAAGTTTGTATCTTACTGTCCTTTTAAAGCCTACTTAGGTAAAGGGAAAGTCTGCATACGAGCCAATTGGCCCACCAGGCCGGAGCTTATCCCGGTTTCTGTAGCATGAAACGACTAGGAGTATTTCTACTCCCCCCTGGATGGGATGCTAGTCCATCGCAGGGTTGCCCCCAGCATTAAGTTTGCTGGTAACCGTTTATACACCTGGGTGGAGAGAGGTACTGTGAGAGTAAAGTGTCTTGCCCAAGAACACAACAAAATGTCCCTGCCCAGGGCTCGAACCCGGACCGCTTGATTCAGAAACGAGCGCACTTACAACCATGAGGCCACCACACGTCCCACAAAGCCTACTTAGGGCTGTCATTAAGTTCTGAGTCACCTGTAGCCTTGTTTTCCATACCCGAAGCAAATTTGTTACTTTGTGGATGAATTCTATCAACAACAGGCAATTTCACCCATAGCATCAAGGGAAAATCAAGCATTCTCTGCTGTAACAGGTGAACATTAGAGGTTACGGCCCTTAATGCCAGCCCTGCTACTTACCGGTACTGTAGTTTCTGCTTCAGGGTTAAAAAAGATTAATCATTGATCATAAGTTAATACTTAACGATGTTTATATATTAAACGTGAGAAATTAATGGTACATCGCAATCCCATCTTCCAGCCACACCTTCCTAAAACTATAATTTCCACAGATATATGTATAATTAAACCAGCACAAAAAATTGGAAATAAAAATTTGGTCTTAAAATAATATTCATTCAACAATCATTGTGGCTTTTGAAGAAGTTGTTGCATCTACTAGGTATTTAGAAATCTTTATTTACTTACAATACATTGACATGGTTGTAGATCTTAGTTTGTAAAATTACGGCCATGTACAAGGCCAATATATATTATTATATTTTAATTAGTTAATAAACCACTACAAACTACTTTCTTGTGCATTTGCCTTGAGATCACAATATCATAAATTATGTGTAGTGTAAATGACAGGTCTCAGTGTTTTCAGTGAAAATTCCAGGTTGCAACAATAAATTTTCTTTTCTTGCCAGGATGGAATGTTTAAACTGAAGGATGCTTATCACTGCAGTGTGTTGGTGGCAAAAGCTCTGGACTTTGAGTCAAGATCATCATATGTGTTGAACATAACAGCTTCCAATGTTAGTTTGTTGCAGTTACTTGTTGACTTATTATTATTCCATTCGAACCTCTATTAAGTGGCCACTCCTTATTAAGCAGCCAGTTATCAAAGTCCTGAAGTCATTGTAAGAGTTTTAAATGGAAAGGGATGCATAATAAAATTTCATTCAAACACACTTTTATCCTGATTGTCTTGACGTGATTCCATATTTACTAAGCAGTTAACCCAATGGGAGAAATATTCAAAGTACAAATTCAACCCCTATTAAGCAGCCAACGCCTATGAAGTGGCCACCACCCAGTCCCCTGAGGGTGGCTGTATTATTATTATTATTATTATTATTATTATTATTATTATTATTATTATTATTATTATTATTATTTTTATTTTTGGTGGGACACTCTTTGGTTCTAGTAAAATCTACAATTTCTTGTGCAAAAAAGTACTGGTTTAAAGTTCAAAGTAATTCATGCGAATTGTCGTCTTCTTCTTCCTCTTCATCGTCGCCGTCATCTTCTTCATCATCATCATCATCATCATCATCATCTTCATCGTCATTACCACCACTGTCATCATTATCATTGCAACATGGTGTCATGACACTGATACTGTGAAATGTTATGTATTCGTGTCTCGAGTTATTATTTTTCTCCTGATTGCATTGGTCTGTACCTTGTTTGAAAGCCATGATTCATTAAATAAGTCAACTGTTAGCAATTTGGTTCCTCTTACAATGTCATGTCCTTTTATAATTGCAGTATCAGGAGGGCTTCTCCAACTGGACAGTTCTTTCCATATCAGTAGCAGATGAGGATGACCTTCCTGCGAGATTCTCCACTTATGAATACAGAACAATCATTACAGAAGATGCATTTGTGGTAAGATTAATACGTTGTGCACTAGCAATGCTGGAAATGCCAGTCGGACAACACTAGGAGAACTCAACCCACTTAACTGGCAGACACATATCTTAAGCACACACCTTCCTATGCAGGAATTTTTCAGAGCAGATGCCTTGCCTTTAGAAGCATTGATGGCCCCTAATATGCCAGCGCCTCTCCTAAGCAGACACCTTTCCTAAGAAGACATCTTGCGTCCCATATGTAGAGTCTATAATATGGATTTTTTTTAAAGTTTGTGCCTCCCCTAAGCAGACTACTTGCCTAGTAAGCAGACATATCCACTATGTAGAAAAAAGCTAAGTGACATCTTTCCTAAGCAGACACATCCCCTAATAAACAGACACTTTGCCTAAGCAGAGAACACCACCATGCAGCATCCTTTAGAAGACAACTTCGCTGTAAGCGAACACCTGCACTTAGCAAAGACGCTCATCCTTATTGTACCCCAAACAGACACTCATCCTACATGAGCCTGTTTTCTGAGCAGGCACCTATACTAGTGCAAATGTAGATTGTAAGATGACACCTTCGTTAAGTTGACACCTCCTTTAAAGAGACATGCTGCTATGCAGTGCCTGACACCTGTCCTATGGAGAACCTACCCCGGGCAGAGACCTTTTCCAAAGGAACGCCTCCTAAGCAGGCATCTTCCCTAACTAGAAACATAATTATATACTAAGTGAACAAACCAGACACCTTCCTTATGCAGACATTATCAGCAAACACCTATCCCATATGAAGACGTCTGACTAAAACCGCCATCTTCCCTTGGCCTAAGCTGTTTTTAATTTTTAAACACAATTCCCCCACAATTACGAGCTAGTGATACTTCAACCAGCAATTCATACCATAAAATATCATATAATTCTTAAATGGCGTTTGTTTCGACAGGGAACATCCGTTATTCAAGTGATTGCAACTGATCAAGACACAATTAATGAGCCAGTTACATATGAGATTATTGGGTGTAAGTATCAACAGTATCAAGCACACATTCTTTTCAATCTAGTCTGTCCGCAGACATTTGTTTTTTTCTGCGTTTTTTTTTTTTCGTCGCGCGCGAAAGTGAAAATGGAGGCTAGGGCTGTCTTTCCCCAGCCCCACCCCTTGCGTTTTGGCTAGTTCATATCCCACGCGCCGGGTTAATATTTTGCTACGCCTGCGATCTCGACGAATTCAAGACACAATAGAGGATCTGTGTACGTACTACTTTTAATCAGAATCGGGAAGATAATACTTAGGGCTGTCTTAGAGACAGTGAATTTTAAATTTCAGCCACACATTCAATCCACGTACCCTGCAACGATCTTGAATACGCCCACTAGTTGCGACATGTTGAGCTACATTTCTCTACCTACGATTTATCTGTGTTGTTTTGTTGACTTACTTGTGAATTTGTTCGTTTATTTATGATTTCAGCAACCAATAAACACAGCTTGTTTGCCATCAATGAAACCACTGGAGTTATCTCCCTGAATGGCACGCTTGACAGAGAGGCTGTATCCAACTACAGGTTACGAGTCCTGGTAAGTCTTACTGCCTCGAAAGTCTTGCCTGTGTTAATACTCAACTCATGGTGTCATGTTCTCTTAGCGGAAAATAATGCACGCTTGAGGTCTAGAGAAACTGCATGTGGACGCACGAGTGGAACGGAAGTGCTCTCAGCAGTTTTTCTAGACTTCGGCGTGTGGACGGTAGGCCTAACCGCTGCGTTTTCAAATTCCTACGGCGTAGTGGGGACGGGGCCGTAGAGTGTCTGCTAAGTTAATTGGGAGGATCCATATGTTTTGTAGGCGATAGTTAACCCTTCTGGGCCTTGTTCATTATATTAGAACCCACTAAAATAGGAAATATCTTCTGTGTTTCTATTTAATCACAGAAGTACAGCTTTTAAGTCTTTTTTTTATGACACTGTATTTTCCGACTACTCGTACAAGTCTCGGGCTAGAAGTCTAATTGTTAATTAAGTGTATTCTTTTTCATTAATAAGCTGTGTTGTTTATGCTAATTAGAACAATTTCTTCCGTTTACTCTGACTTTTTTCTGTTATATGACTCCAGGGTGTACTTATATCTTAAACCAAGAGCGAGGGCTGTATGGGGAGACTATCGGCCCGAGGTCTTGACAGTACGGACCGAGCGCAGCATGGGCCGTACAAATTAGACCGAGGGCCGATAATTTCCCAATACAGTCCCGAGCAAGCTTGGTTAATAACGTATTTATGAAACGTTTGCAACTACCCGAAAATCTTCAAGAGTGGCCTTGCGGGATCATTCGGGACAGTGCCAGGACCCATACCTAGAGAACATTGGACCGGCAGTGGGGCAATCTGATTGGTTGATGTAGTTATTGGCCCTCTGAAATAACTTAGTTGTATAATAACAATTGCTACTGATTATCTCCTCTTTACATTTGTAGGCTTATTCTTCTTTTCATCTCCCTGATCATGCGGCAGTTGAAATCGAAGTTGGAGACGTGAATGACCACATGCCAATTTTTACAAACAAATATTATTCATTTGTGATCAGAGAGAACGCGCAAATTGATGCCACGGTGGGACAAGTGATGGCGAGTGATGCAGACAAAGTTAGTGCCAGTAGGGCGTTTATTTCAATTTTGTGGTAAATTAAGAAATTGTAATATTTAGAGAGGAAACCACATAAGCCCTAGCTGGTTTTCATGCGGGTGCCCTATCCTGATCGAATTGGAATTTGGAAGTGTGTTTTTAAGGATGGAGGAAAACCTGCGCACCCGGAGAAAAACCCTCGGAGCAAGGCAAGAACCAACAACAAACTCAGCCCACATATGGCACCGGGCCGAAATTGAACCACATTGGTGGGAGGCGAGCGCTCTCACCACTGCGCCAACGCTGCTCTTACATGAAAAAAAAAAAATTATTTACTTTTTTGCAATTCAAGGTTGTAAAGTAATGTTATCATGAAAGCCCTTTAGTTAGCAAAAGAAAGTTTTAAAAGCGGGAAAAAAATTTTTCATTATTTTACGAGCGTTAATTGTTCTTTTCTCCGGTATTAAAGAAACTCCAGCATGTATATCCCCGTATCTTTGTTTTTACTGCTTCTGTTGTGGTTCCTTATCTGTTCAGGGAAACAACGCTACGTTTGCCTATTATTTGCTGGACGGTGGAGGCGATCTCGCCATCGATCCAAATACTGGTGTACTTACTGTGAATGGATCTTTAGACCGCGAAAAGCAAGAGTATTATAACTTTTTGGTGAGAAAGGAAATTGTTTTTTTTTTTAGACTCATCATTGCATTATTTGCACTTGCGTCGAAAACGTCCTCACTTTTTGTCTCGTAATCTGACATTTTTTCTCAGGTTTTCGCCGGAGAAACCCAAACTGTTGAAATGTATAGCAGTAATGTTACCGTGGAAGTCAGAGTGGAAGATAGGAATGACAACAGTCCTCGCTTCGTTGAACCGTTTTATGAAGTAACAGTGAAAGAAGAACAACCCAGTGGAACACCCATCCTACAGGTATTTTTATTTAAAGGTCCGGTAAAACGGGCAACATTTTTCCTCAACTTGTCTCGCAACATTGTTGCATTGCACGTTGAAACACATTGTTGCGCGTATTACCACGTTTGTGACCAACTTGTCTCGCAGCAAAATACAGTGTTGCAAGTTGAGGCAATATGTTGTGCAAAGTAGACTCGAGTTCTACTTTCCGCAACAAATTTTAGTTTTGCTGCTCGTATTACCACTGAAGCTACAACTTGTCTCGCAACAAATTTGAATTCAACGCTTGTGATTGGCTGTCGCGAAGCGCGGCAAATAAAAAAAAAAACATGGCGGACGGTGAAGGCGAGTCTGAATTCGAAGTAGACCAGTAACTCTCGGAAGTCATAAATTTGTCCTGTACAAAGACCTCGAGAGCCATCATAGTCTTTGGGACACCTCGTTTGTCCCTTCAAAACAAGCAGGAAAAAAGGCAAAAGGCCTGGAAGAACTGTCGTAAAAATACAACTTTTCGCCTAGCTACCTGAAACGACACTGAGCTTCATACTGAGAGAACTTCGCTGGCACGGAAAATTAAGAAGAGAATGACGGCCAGACTTCAAAGTGCAACTTCTTCGAAATGCTAAATTATGTTAAAAAAGGCGCCATCTTTATTTACACACGATTAAGCAATTATACCTGTGGAATTCTGCAGACTTGCAACACTGTATTTTGCTGCGAGACAAGTTGGTCACAGACGTGGTAATACGCGCAACAATGTGTTTCAACGTGCAATGCAACAATGTTGCGAGACAAGTCGAACGAAAATGTTGCCCGTTTTACCGGACCTTTATTAAGGTCGTGCTTTTACAAAGGCAATTCAGGCAGCCTCCAACCTACGCCGGCCGGAGAAATTTGGAAACGCAGCTTTATTTCTACGGTTAGGCCTACCGTCCACACTAATCCGTAACGAAAACGGAGCTTTTCGAAAACGCTCTTGAAGCCGGAGGAATATGATAACGCCGGCTTTGTGTTTTCGAGTGGACAGAAAACATTTTGAAAACGGAGCTTTTTGAAAACGATGGCGTCACGATAATCAAGTGATTTCGCTGCCCGAGTTTTCCTCAAACACAAATCTAAACTGACCGCTGATTGCTGTGCTTTTAAATTCTTCCGGCGTAGGGTGGATTGACGTGGCGCTGCCTCGGTCTTTGCTGATAATCAAGAAACCAAAACTCTGGACGTCAAAATGTTCCTACTTTAAAAAGAAAACAGTTTATTTCTTTTTGCGATGCTAAGCTTCAAAATTGCAAATGGTCGATGCTAACTCATAACCAAGTCCAGCTAAAGGCCGCATATTGAAAAATTCAAACCACCCAGGGAACCATTCAGAAAGCTCTTTTTCATCTTGGTCCAGTTTGTCAAAATATTATACACTATGTTTCTTTATTTGTCAGGTTTTCGCCAATGATAGCGACGCTACGTCCAATGCGTATGTGACCTACAGTCTTGTCCCAGATGTCAATAATCACTCTCTGGACTTTTCTATCAGTCCTGTCAATGGAACAATCAGAAGTGCAAAGCAGCTTGATAGAGAGACCATTAGCGAGTACTATCTGACAGTAAAGGCTGAGAATGACGCCGTGCAGAGTCAGAGGAGGTTTGTATGCTACCAAAGAGTTGTGCCCACTGAACAGAAATATTGATAGCTACTTACGAGTGAAAATTCGCAGCCAAGTAACTACTAATCAGATATACTAAATGGATCCATGGCAGCGTCCTCACTGCGCCGGAGAAATTTGAAAACGCAGCTCTTTCTTTACGGTTAGGCCTACCGTCCACACTGATCCGTCCCAGAAACAAAGCTCTTTGGAAGCAGGAATTTGAAAATGCCGGCTGTGCGTTTTAGCGTGGACGGAAAGTATTTTGAAAGCGGAGCTTTTCGAAAAAGATGGCGTCACGATAATCACGTGATCACCTTGACCGAGGTTTCTTCAAACACAAATCCAAAATGGCTGGTGATTGTTGCGTTTTTAAATTCCTCCAACATAGTGTAGACGGAAAACATTTGATGGCTTTTCAGAGTAAAACCTCCGTTTTCAAATTCCTCCGGCGTAGTGTGGACGAAGCCTAAATGAATGAGAAATATTGAAGAGCGAAATTTGCTATAACCTTGGGACCTATTTAGTGTTCATCCTCAGTATGGAAAAGGTCGGTTCGAATTGGTAAATAGACCTCCCTCGGAGTGATTTGGACCAAAAATTCCTCATTCATGACGATGCTCCACATGGATCTGTTTAGTTCTCTAACTGGTTGTTGCCGGGTATTGAATTTTCGTGGGTACAAAACAGCCCATCACAGACACCTTACGGATCTCATATAGCCACGTGAATCAATATGGAATTGTTCAGAAAAGCCTTAATTGTCGAAGGGGTTTAGCAAGGATTGATCGCGCTATAAGAACTAGCGATCTTTTCACACAGGCTGCAGCATTCTACGTTGTTAATAGATTCAGTTGCCATTAGAGCGGTGTTCAGCTGAGTGTCGTAAAAGCAAAACCAAAGAAACCACTCTGGCCAATCACGAAAGACACAGGCAATCCAGTGAACCAATCAAAAGTCAAGCAAATTAATGTAGCTGATACGAAGCGCGGGAAAACCTGTGCGAGTAAGACACGATCGATTTGTTTTGGTTTTACTTCTGGTTGGATGACAAAGTGGCGTGAGTTATGTTTACACCAAATACGAAGCGTATTTATTCAAAACCAAAGCGACATTCGGCATTCAAGTGAAACTGCTCATCTGCCAAACTGTTGTTTTGCCTTTTTTTTTTTAGGTCAAGTACGGTAACAGTCAAAGTCACTCTAGAAGACATCAATGATCATGTCCCAATATTTGATGAGCAGTTTTACACTGAAACGGCTACGGAAGTTGCTGCAGTAAACTCAACGATTCTGACCGTTAAGGTAAGAGTGACTGAAAAAACGTTGAATGCATGTTGAAAACAAAACTCGGATATGCAGGAACTTGTGTAGAAATGAAATTCTGCCTTTTACAATCCGCTTCAACTTGCCTTATTGTGAAAATCCAGTTTGGCTTCGCGTTTTTTTTTTGTTTTTTTTTACCTAGACAGGTCATAACAAGTTCGCACGAAATAGGATAACTTTCAAAGGTGTAGCAAACACATGTAGCAAACCCCTTTAAACTATGTTAACAGCACTTTTTGCACTAGTATGAGAATCTCCGGGGGTATTTCATCGTAATAACAAATACAGAATCAGTAGTGCGCGCACTAACGACCGACAAATTCAAACAAGTGGCGAGTTTTAGCCACCAAAAGGTCACTTGCGGTGATGTCGAAAGTAATGAAACGGAAATAACGACTGTGCATAAATGGCGCCGAATTTGGCTAATAAGCGTTAGAAAACCTTAACAAACTTATGTTTTCTCTCATCAATGTGAGGCTAAGGTTTTAAAACGTAATGTTATTCAAATTCGGCGCCATTTATGGAATCTTTTTATCTAGCGTTATGCTTGGAAGCCGCTGTAGAGAGCCTTATATTCTTCATTGTGTAGTTTAAGCAATAGTTCAATGCGTGTGTATACCTTATGTCTTATATTGTAATAAAAGACTGATGTAGTAATCATTTTGTGTTGTTAAAAAGCAAAGATGGAGTAAAACAATGTGACCAAGCTTTGAACACGGATAATGTTAAGAAATCCGGATTATACAATTCTTCTACCATTTATTTTTCACTACAGGCCACGGACAAAGATTTTGGAGGAAATGGAGCGATAAGGTATTCTTTGGAGGACGGAAACATCGGGAATGTTTTCAAAATTGATGAACTGAGGTATTCAGCTAACCTTTTGAGTGCTTTTTGTTGTTTTTGTTGTTGTTGTTGTTGTTGTTGTTTGTTGTTTTTTTTTTATCATACCTGCTTTTCTACTACCTTACTTATTTACTTACCTCTCTGCCTTCGTGCCCATCAGCTTATTTCTTATTTACGGTCGAAACTAAATTAAGCGGCCTCCTGTTAAGAGGCAAGTTATGAAAGTCCCGAAATTTTTGTCAGCAAAATACTATAAATAAAACTGATATTAACCGGCAGCCTCTTTTAAGCGGCCACTTTTTGGTCGTCCCGTAGAGGGTTTTTTCCCTATTAAGCGGCCGCCCAAAATTCAATACACGTTCTTTGGATTTGTCTCTGAAAAGACGATGACAAATAAGAGTCTGAAATGGAAAGTGCTGGTAAAAGTATTCAAACACTTTTATTATTGTCTTCACGTGATTCCATGTCCCCATGTTTGTATTTGAATAAATTGACGTTTCTACTAAGCCTCATGCATGCTAATTCCTGACAAACCCATTTTTCATTTTCCCGAGGCCATCTCCCATTTCCTCGAGACCGCCGCCCTTTCCCCCAAGGCCACCTCCCATTTCCCCGAAGGTACCTCCCATGTCCTCGAGGGCACCTCCCATTTCCTTCTGGCAACCTCCCATTTCCCTGAGGACACCTCCCATTTCCCAGAGGCCACCTCCCTTTTCCCCGAGGGCACCTCCCATTTCCCCGAGTGTGGCCGTTTTATAGGCTTCGACTGTATTTCTTAATTTGTTTGTTTGTTTGAATTCTGAATTGCCTCATTTTTAGTGGTACCGTAATTCTTGCTGAGGATCTCGACAGGGAGACAGTAGATGTCTATAAGTTGGTTATTACAGCAAAGGATGGAGGCAACCGGGTGAGTGCTGTTATTTCTGTTCCAACTTGTATCATACATGAAACTTTATCTACACAATTTAACATTAAACATGCTAACTGCATGGAAAGTTTGACTGTAATAGAAATGGAATTGAAAATGCCATCCTCTTTGGAAGTTTCTCTTCAGCAACTTCCGCCGCCATTTTGCAGTCAGTCGGGGAAAAGATTCTGTTTTTTTTGTTTTTTTTTTTGCAAATCTTCGTTGCTGCTCGTAGAGGTTTAGATTCTATTTATTCAGTCAGTATCTCCAGACATTGCTCCCTAAGTTGTTAACCCCGTTTAATGCTGTGAAGATACCCCTTGTTGCCTAAAACATTCCGTGGCGAAAAACGCGGGTTCATCTAATTTTTAGGAGATCTTATTTTGCCCTAGTGAGACTTCTGTCAACTGTTTTAAATTTAATTTTTACGTGATAGTCGTGATAAGTTCAGGCAAGGTACACCGAGGTTTACATTTTCTAGCCTTCTGATTTTCATGAGCGCTCTAGCTTATACATGTCACCATCGAATTACCTCGTAGAGCACCACTGTGAACCTCACGGTATTTGTCAGTGACGTCAACGACAACTCGCCCCAGTTTACCTTACCGGGTGGCTACCAGTTTTCTGTTGCGGAAGGAGTCGTTGGGTTGACTGTAGGCGCCGTTAAGGTAAATCAGCAATTTTTTTTCTTAGATTGCAGAGCAGGAAGGGAAAACGGAAGAGAGAAATCATTTTATCTACCTAACGCTGAGAAGCCTTTTAGCCGTGACTCGAGCCATGTTATATTAAAAAAGAAAACATTGTCTGTGTTTCTTCAGCGATTTTGTATAAACGCAAAGGAATGTTTGTGCGAATAAGAAAAGCTGCTAGTAACCGCGACTTGTTGCCCAATGTTTCTACACCTTTTGGAGTTTTCCTGGAACTCTCCGTAGATCAGAGTTACCGTAACTGGTTAAACCAATCAAATCGCGCGTGATATTCTGTTTATAAACTAACTATACAATCGGGGCACGTAATGTATCCAATACACATTTCCTGATTGTTAGCCTTGCCGAAGAGAGGGAGGAACCTGTATCGATACAATAGTTTAGTAGCTTTAAGTTTTAGTTTCCCGATTCCAGGCTAGTAGAGCGATTTTCAGTTGAGTGTCGCAAAAACCAAAACCAAAGTAATCATTCTGGCCAATCACAATGAACGCAGAGATCCAGTGAACCAATCCAAACTTGAAGTAAACACATTTAGAAAACAGTCCTAAGAAAATACGCGCGCCAATTGGTTAAAAATCGTGTTTCTATAACTCGATGGAAACACAGAACTAGCACGAGCTGTGGACGCAATGATGGCGCAAGCAAGAGAATTTACACTTTGTTAACAAGCTGTTTTCCTTTTTTTCGTCGCGGTGTTTTCTAAAAGAAATAGAAAACATGTTCTCCGTGTTTCTATTTAAACAATAGAGTGTTTCCGTCGAGGAACTATCAGAACGATAGTTCGAGACAAAAACACTCTATTGTCTTTATTGTTCACCGCTAAATTTTCCTCCGCGCGCCAGTTCAAAAATCATATTTAATTATTTTCAACTTTTTTTGATGAAAGCCGTGAAAGCCAAATGTAAAATTTAAAAAGGCAAATAAACAAAGCCCACTTAATACAATGAATGGGAAAGGGGCAGATCCAGATGGCACCCCCCCCTGAAGCTCTTAAGACCCAAAATGACTACAACAGCCATGTTACACCCGCTTTTCCTTCAGATCTGGGATATGGAGAAGGTTCCTTCGGAATGGAAGAATGGCTATCTTATCAAGCTGCCCAAAAAAGGGGATCTTGGGCTGTGCAAGAACTGGGGGGGAATCATGCTCCTCTCAATTCCCAGTAAGGTTTTCTGCCGCATTATCCTAGAGAGGCTGAAACATGCCCTAGATCACAAACTTTGTTGTGAGCGGGCACGGTTTAGGAAAGACAAATCTTGCACCGATCACATTGCACCCCAGAGGATAATCATCGAACTATCTGTAGAATGGCAGACTCCGCTATACATGAACTTTATTGACTTCGAAAAAGCTTTCGACAGTGTTGACAGGAACGTCATCTGGCAACTTATGGGTCATTATGGAGTTCCACCAAAGCTTATTAGGCTGATTCAGGTGTTATATGAAGCCTCATCCTGTCAAGTCATTCATAACGGGAAACTGTCAGAGCCATTTGAGATGAACACGGGAGTCCGACAAGGCTGCTTACTGTCACCAATGATCTTCATAATGGTCATGGACTGGATTATGAGAGAGGTAGAGAGTCAGGGTAAAACAGGTATACAATGGACACTTACATCTCAACTCCATGACCTGGAGATGACATATGTCTTCTATCTCAGAAACTGCAACATATGCAAACCAAGACCGACCATCTGGCACTCGTTGCAGAGAAAACTGGCCTCAGGATCAGCAAAGAAAAGACCAAAGTCATGAGAGCTAACAGCAAACAGCGGGAGAAGATCAAGCTAAAAGATGTGGAACTGGAGGACGTCCACAGCTTTACGTATTTAGGGAGTATCGTCACATCAGACGGAGGAGCGGACGAAGATGTAAAAAGCAGGATAGGCAAAGCCAGGCAGACCTTTAATACCCTAAGACCAGCGTGGAACTCAACATCAATATCCATAAAAACCAAGCTACGAATCTTCACCAATATGAAGTCAGTTCTTCTACACGGTTCCGAGACCTGGAGTGTGACAAGATCAGATCAAACAAGCTGCAAACCTTCATTAATCGATGTCTGAGAAAGATCCTAAAGATTTACTGGCCAGAGAAAATCAGCAACAGGGAACTTTGGGCAAGAACAGAGCAAGAATGTATTCCAGCAGAGATCGTCAGACGCAAATGGAATTGGATTGGCCACACATTGCGGGAACCAACATCTGATACAACCAGAAAGGCTCTTGAATGGAATCCGCAAGGTAAAAGGAAGGTAGGAAGACCAGTGAAAACCTGGAGAAGGTCAGTGGAAGAGGAGCTCAAAGAAGCCAACATCACCTGGACTACGACAAAAAGAACAGCCGCGAACAGAGTCCGCTGGCGCAGCATTGTAACCGCCCTTTCTTCCACCAGGAACGTAATGGCCTAACTACTAACTGCTACTTATTACAACTTCATTTCTTTATTTATTTTTTTTTTCTTTATGAGCTCGGTTGTTTACAGAACATTTTTAACGGACGAGTACTATCAATCCGGGTATTTTCCTCTGACAGGCACTATGGGCTGATAGTGTCTCTCCGCGGATGAACACTATCGCGTCACGTGATCAATTTAAACCAATAAGAATCGGAGAAAATTTACGAATGCCGTCCTCTGATTGGCTACGCTACTCACGTTCTATTCTGTGATAGATAGTGAGTAGCGTGGCAGCGTGCGCTGGGGCCCGCTCCTTTATGTTTTCGAAGTGTCTGTGAAGAGGATTTAGATGAAAGTTTTGAACGACTAGTAGATCTACACTAAAACAATTAGATTATTCGCTCTCGATTTCTATGCGTGACAGTTGACTCGGGCTGCACCCTCGTCAACTATCACGCGATAGAAATCTCGAGCTCATAATCTAATCCTTAAATAGAAACACTCGTGAAAGTTTGGGAGAACTCGAAAAAGCTGTGGAAACACTCGCCTGCGGCTCGTGTTCCCACAGCATTTCTCGTTCTCCTAAACCTCCACTAGTGTTTCTATAACTCGATAGAAACACGGTGCATGTTTTCTATTTCTTATATAGCGGACACAAAGCGTGGGAAAACGCGTGCGAGCAAATCACGATCGATTTTGATTTTACTTCCGATTGGATAAAAAAATGGCGCGAGTTTTTAAACCAATCGTGTAGCGCATTAATTCAAAACCAATTACTTTTCGAAACGTAAGTGAAAACCGCTAAAACATTGTATTTTTAATTTGTTTCCATTAGGCGAACGACAGCGACATCGCTGGCAATGGAGAAATCTTCTATTCGTTAATGGCTACACCAACATCTATCAGGTACACCGGTACTGAGCAAGTCAATTTTAAAATCTACAAAACATACATTTCTCAGTGTAAACTATTGAAGTCTCCGTTCACAATACGCAAGAGAAATTTGAAAACGCAGCTTTATTTCTACGGTTTGGCCTACCGTCCACACTAACCTATCACGAAAAAAAGAGCTTTTCGAAAACGCTCTTGATAACGGAGGAATTAGAAAACGCTGGCTTTGCGTTTTCGTGTGGACGGAAAACATTTTGAAAACGGAGCTTTTCAAAAACGATAACGTCACGTTAATCAAGTGATTTCCCTGCCCAAGTTTTCCTCAAACACAAATCCAAAATGACCGGTGATTGTTGCGTTTTCAAATTTTTCCGGCTTAGTGTGGTCGGAAAACATTTGATGTGGCGTTTGCAGAGTGAAAACCTCGTCTTCAGATTTCTCCGGCGTAGTGTGGACAAAGCCTAATTGAATGAGAAATATTTTGAAAAGCGAAATTTGCTACAACATTGGCTGGAAACATGACGCTCTCTTATATAAATAATTAGTTTCAGGATTAACTCTTCAACTGGTGGAATTTCAACGACTGAAGCATTAGATTATGAAAAATTTCACTCCCACCTTCTGATTGTACAAGCTGAGGACCGAGGTATACCGCAGCCACGAAGAACAGCAGTTCAAGTGTCGATCAACGTCATTGATGTCAATGACAACGCCCCAAGGTTCTATGAAACACAACACGATCTGAACACAGTAGAAAACAATTTATTTTGCCCGACTTACAACACAACGGTTTGTATTGGCTTTTATATTATTTTTTAGAACTACTTCGTAAGCCGTTTTTGATTTTTATGACCTCACTCTACACTCATCTTTATTTACACTGCGACTGACGACGGAAATGCAGACAGTAATTGCTGTCTGACAACTGGCGGACGGGCCAGGCAGGCAATGTAAACTGTTTCAACTGTTAACAAGTAAACTGCGTTCGGTTCTTTGTTCCACTGAAGTCAAAACTGATTAGCGTGGCAGTTGAGTTGTTTGAATAGATCAGAGCGGTTTTCAAATGAGTGTCTTAAAACCAAAACCAAAGTAATCACTCCAGCCAATCACAAAGGACACAGACAATCCAATGAACCAATAAAAACTCGAGGTAATTAAATGTTAATGACGCGAAGCACGGGAAAACGTGTGCGAGCGGGTCACGATTGGTATTGGTTTCACTTCTGATTGGATGAAAAAGTGGCGTGAGTTTTTTAAGCCAATCGTGTAGCTTAGTTAGTGAAAAACCAATTACTTTTCGACACCCGCTCCATTTCGTATCTCATTTTGGTATTCACGTTTTATTCTTAAAACTTTCTCCTTTACGTCTTCTTTTTAATGCTTTTTATGTTGATTTTTGTTTTAGGTTGTTCTTTTCCTTATGTTGTATGTCTTTGTCTGTCTTATCTCTGTGTAGGATTTCACTGTCATTCGTGTTCAAGATTTAACACCCGCCAATGTCGAGATCGGCAGAGTAACGTCTTTTGACCGGGACGAGGCTGACAACGCCAAGATATTTTATCGCATTGAAGGTAGCTTTTGATCTGCCTGTGGTTTAAATTTAAAGTAATTGATGTATTTTGTCCAGTTGAAGATTTCCCTCCTCCTTCCCTCACCTCCTCATTTTCACGTCCCCTTACTCCCTCCCTTTTCCCCCTCCCTCCTTTTCCCCTCTCTCCTCCCCCCCCCTCCTCCCCCCCTTTCCTCTCTCCCTTTCTTTCATTTTCTTGTTTCTTGAATTTTTTTCAGGTAATGAGTCTAAAGTGTTTTTTATTGCAAGCCGTACTGGAATAATCCGTACAAATCAACAACTGGTGAGTGTAACTCAGGGAATCAAAATGTGGCTGGGTTGGTGGCTAAATTGTGTGATTTAGTACTTGTGTAAAAAAAATTCCCATCCTTACTGATCTGCAAGCCGTACTGGAATAATCCGTACAAATCAACAACCGATGAGTGTGACACAGAGAGTCAAAATGTGACTGAGTTGGTGGCTAAACTGTGTGATTTAGTACTTGTTTAAAAATTAATTCCCATCCTTACTGATCGTAGGTTCAAGTCTAACCGAATCCTGGAAATGAAAGGCAGAACATCGGTGCTGGCACTCAACTCCGGTTTTTATATAGTGATGAGTGACCAGAAGTATTAGAACGTCCCCTGTATGAGATGTAGTCTGTCCGTAGGTCATGGCCGTTTGCCCTGACAACTCGCAATGTGCAATGTATCTGTTTATACCCGTGAATGGAGAGAAGTTTTCTGTAGCTAATAGTGGCATTTAACTCGGTGTTTTCAGTATAGCGTGTTAAGGAATATGGCTACATGTAAACCTTCACTTCCCCTCCCCTCCCCATCAGCTGGGATACTCTTCCACTGCAGGTTTCTTCCCTGCTGTCTCTCAGCTTACCTCAACAGTTTCTGTTTGTCTACATACCTTCAACTCAAAACTGTTCACATCGGCCAGAACTCTCGACCTTTGACTTTTGACTGAGAAATCACTGCATAGACTTGACTGAAAGCCGTTGCTCGTGAGTGGAGTCCACGCTCCACACCCAGAGGAGAAGACTGAGGCAAGGGGATCGGCGGAAATAGAGCCTAAACTACTGGGCTGAATCTACTACCAGGGCTTTTGCCTTGAAATCTGGAAAGAGGAGACCTGAAAATGAGGTTGTTGAATATAGTTCAACCATTGAATTTTTTTTTCTGATGTATTTTCCTTCCATAGGAAAGAGATGAGAAACCAGTTTACAACTTGACTGTGATCGCTGAAAACACTATGGCTTCTCCCAAGCTATCGACAAACTTGACGGTTCAGGTCATCATATATGACGTGGGTGTTCAAAGACCACAGTTCACCTCGAGTCAATACCAGGCAGAGGTTTCAGAGTCCGTACCAGTCGGGACATCTGTAATAAAAATCAACGTCACCAACAGTGAGCAGGTATTAAACGATTTTGTACAATGCTAAAAAATATAAGAAAATAGTACAGTTTATGGTGAAATTTAAATAAACTCCCTTTTTTTCCCGCTACAGGAATGTATGATTCCGCTTACTGATTGTCATATGTTATCATACATTATCACTCATTCGCACGGAATAACATTTATTAAAACAATATTCAGCATGCGTAATCATACATTAGAGCAGTATCCCTCAATTCGTAATTGTCAAACATTCTTTTGAGGTTTCGTGGCCGCCATATTGGAATTCGTGCTTGTATGAGAAATCTGCGAAAAGAACTCATTTCCTGAAGACCAAACATTTTATTCCTGGGGTATAAGGCCAATATCAAAGTGACCGTTACGTCATGTTCAAATGCTTTATTACAAGGAAAACATTTTCGGTAGAGTTAACCTTTGTATTTTCTTGGCATTTTGTAGGTTGTGACCTCCCATGTTTTGTTTAAAATTTTGTACGATCAAAGTAGCGCGGGTGCAAGAAAGTTTGCGATAGAACCTGAAACGGGTCTCATTACTACACAGGGAGAGCTGGACCGAGAAACGACTTCCAACTACACAGTGAGTACCACAGATAGGGTGGTTTCGGATATACTTTTATTTTACGAGACAAATCTCAATGGCTTTACTTCTTAGTCGGTAGAGTGTTCCAACCTTGCCTCTGAAGTCATGGGCTCCAATGACGTTGAAGTTTCAATGTCTTCCATCTTCTTCGCACATCCCTTCTGTCTTTCCGCCATTGTACATGTAGACGAGTGGTCGAATCATCTAAGAGGTCCGCGCGTTACCGAGTTGTTAGACACGCCAAGTCTGTATGCTTTGTATGACGTGGCAAGCTGATAACACCGACAGAAAGAAGCTTGATAATGGCCAGTTCAGTCTTGTTCAATCTTAACCATCCACGATCAGTCAGTTTTGGTCTTTCGTTAATGGCTTGTTACGAGTTATGATGCGCCCGGGAAGTTTGGAGGGCACGAAAGAAGCGTAAGAGTTGCTTCAAGCGATACCAGAGAGCAGCTTTAGCTTCTTGAGTGTCGTTCAAACTTCCCAAGTGCATCATTACTCGAGAGTGCACAGCTAAAATCATGATGAACCAATTGTTTTATGACATTGCTGATGGAAACGTACATCAAAACCCTGGTGATTTGCAATATTGGATTATAGTGCACGCTAACGTTTAAGTATTTTTATTTCTTCTACATGTAGCAATGAATTGTATCTTGCAGCTGATAGTGGAGGCGAAGGTGCTGAACACAGATCTTGAACATAACTTGTTGTCAAGTGTAGGAACTGTGTTTATTAACGTCAGCGATGTGGATGATAACTCCCCTCGTTTTGTACAACGGAGTTACCGGTAAGATGTAATTTTCGTTGCAGATTTGTCAGCAAAAGCGGTTATGTCCTAAGAAAGGATCTCATTTGCGCGCCTAATTCAAACTTACTGTACTTTCAGCTTTACGCCAAGTGAACTGTCACGTGTCGGTGACGTCATTGGGCAAGTGCGAGCTGTGGATGTCGATGAAGATAACCAAGCTGAAGTGTTTTATCAAATTACGAGTGGTAATCAGAAAGGTATGCGACAAATCTCGTATCTTTGTATCTAGATACGAACACTTGATCTGTTGCAAGTTACGTCGAAAATCGAATGCTTACAGTTGTCGTAGTAATTGCTTTAGTCAGCTCTGGCATCCCATCGCCTTGAATCTATCTTGTGTGTTTTTGCTGGTTTTGTCTTAGGTCTTTTTGATATCAGCCAAAATCAGGGAACAATTTACGTCAATCGTAGTCTTGAGAAAGAAGCAGCCTCTACCTTCCACCTGGTTATAAGAGCACGCGATTCACCCGAAGCTGGCAAGACGAGGAAAAGAAGAGGTGACTTATAAAACATGATGATAATACGTTTTTTTTACTTTGCTGCGTGATGTCGTTACGTGTCTGCGTACGCGTGCGCGTGTTTGCGTGCGTACGTGCGCGCGTGCGCCATTATGTAATTACTCAGTGAAATAGAAGGAAATGAGGGAGACAGAAAACAGGAAAACAAAATGAAACAGAAATATATATATATTTCTTTCTTCCCCGCCCGCGTTTCTCGCTGCTCAGTCGTTCTTTTACTTCTCGTCGCACTCTAGCAAAAAAAGAGACTGCTCGCAGTCTACCTACAGAATAGATTGTCGTTAAAACACGTGTCCCGCGCGCGTTTCGGTTACCTCCCCAAAACACAAAGAAAAATTTTTTAGTTGATAGTGATTTCAACCTGCGCAATCTACCGTTTCTCCAACCAGAGTATAACAAATGCTGTAACAAAGTCCTGATGCTCTAAACGTCAGCTTAACCTTATGAACATTTTACATTTATGAACTTCAAGTTGATGAATAGCTAAGTGTTTCTTTTGCTCGCCGACGCAGCACAAAGGTTTCTTCAGAAAGTAACAACTTATCTTGATTATTCTGTTTGATGCTGTGTTTAGGCCAAGACATCACTTTTGACGAGGTTACAGCAACAATTCAAATCAGTGACGAGAACAATAATCATCCAGTTTTCACTCAAACACATTTCATAGGAGGTGAGGCTGCTGACTACCTGGGTCGCGCGTAACAGTAGTTTTTTAAAAAAAAACACTGTTCAAAATCCGTTTTTAAGGAAGAATGAACACATTAAAAAACAAATTTCTTTTACGAAGAGTTGGTGCTTTTATCCTACAAGTTCGCGTAGCTCGCACTTTATACGATGAAAATGGCAACGCTGTGGTTGTCTACCTGCCTAATGAATTTTGTTGTAGTATGTAAGTTAGTATTTTAGTTAGGCGAAGTTAAATAAATTAATTGGTAGAGGAGCTTTATTTCTGACCTTTTTGCGTACATGTACATGTGTATCTGCCATTTTTTTCTGCGCTCAGATCTCCTTCATACCATACTCAGTGGATTTACCAATTTGAAATACTCCTCCTGACCCTCCGCTTGGGAGAGAGACTTTGGTGCGCAATCTAGTGAAAGGAGGGTTTCGGCGATATAGGTTGAAATTATTATTAAGAGTTTTAAAATTGGAATGTGCACTCGTAATTTAGTTGAAATAACATGCAATTATCTGCCCTCTTCTTTGTTGAACTCCTGATTTTTAACCAAAAGTTTATTCGTAGGTAATGACATAGACTTGAAACTGCACTGAATCCATGAAATGGACACATTTCAGCGACTCATTTCACAACAACTGTTAACATGGGTGTGCCTTGGTCCCTGGTCAGCTTATTGTCACATTAATTCCGTTTTACAAAGACTAAATCTGTCTTACATTTCACTAAGTATCCTCTCAACTCACATGTAATCAGCATCTTGTTTCATTTATCATGATTTGTAGGCTTTTATGAAGGTGAAGCCTCAAGGAACACTGTTGTAGCAAATGTCCAGGTAAGCGACTCTTATCGGCCTTGGCATTTATGTAATTTGTTGTTGCAAGCCAATATTTTAGGCGTACGACTTGTTCCACGATTGTAATCCCAAGAGTTCATAACGCAATTTCCCTTTTCTTTGTCGCCCAGGCATTGGATAAGGACTCTGGTGCTTATGGCTCTGTGCTGTACTCCATCGTGCACGAAGAGATTCCCGGGATTTTCTTCTTAGACGCGAACACTGGTGGAGTAACCCTGTCCAACCTCTCGGCCCAGGTCGCTGGGAAGCTGCATTATACACTGTCAGTTTCAGCCGTGGACAACCTGGAGAAAGTGCCTTACCACAAGACCAATCAAAATGCTTTTGTTCATGTACGTTTTGCAATGTAGTTGTCGTTGTCGTTGTTGCTGTTGTTGCATGTAAAAGAACAATTATCATTTTACATTTCCTAATAACTGCTTCTTTTTCTTTTTCAGATTTTTGTTCTCTCTGATTCCACAAAGCTGTCACTTGAACTTGGTATTCCTCTTGAATTTGTTCAAGAGAAGAGAAACGAGATTGAAAGGTTTGGTTTTTTTTGCCCTCTGTGTACGTATGATCACTAGCTATTGCTGAAGATGCTTCATTTTAGTGGTTTAACTTGAGGTACGTTCGTCAAAACTCTTTCGGGACATTTCTCGTCCTCGAAAACGCGAATACAAGTAGACTAATCGCCGACTAAGATTTAACTGGATCCGCTTGTAGGATTTCCTGGAAACTGAACGATTACCAGCAGTCATATAAGCAAAAGATACATACGATGTAAAAGCCATGAATTGGAATCCTGTTTTCCCGCACTTACCATGGATTGCAAGGTTTTACTGTAACCGCTAATAGGCCATATTCGTATTCTCGGTATTGGAGTGTAACTACAATCATGGACAAAAGTCTTGGGACAAATTTGCACTTGTGGCGCTTTTGCGTACACGCCAGGCGCGAATACAACTTCACCTGCCTAACCTCGCCCCCCACCCCCCATACAATGTTGAAAACTAGTACGTGCAATTTCAACTGATTGTCAACATTGTGTTGGGTAGGGAGGGGGGACAGCAACCCGTTTATTTATAAAGGATATAGCAGCGTTTTCTTCATACTTCAGTTCTAAAACACAGATAATCAGTTACATTACATAAGTGTCCCAAGGACTTTTGTCCACGATTGTAGCTTGCAGCTGAGGCTAATGTGGGCAGTCTTTTCAAATGCAAATGACATTAATTTGTTTTTAATGAAATTCTCTGTATGAGCCTCCATTGCAAGCTAGTTCCAGTGCAATACCGAGAGTACAAATATGGTCTCTTGGTCTACTGCGATAACTGGCGGCGTAGTGACTGGCCACATGCGATCATTTTGGTCTTTGCTTGACATTTTCTCCACTTTATCTTTAGCATGCTGCGTAATCTTACCGGGGGAACAGTGATAATTAAATACATGCAAGAGAATGGTGACGGACGGTAAGTTCTTTGTAAACGTAATCATGACAACTGCACTCAGGGAGGACCCACTCACTTTTCAGGGGTAGGATGTTCAAGAAGACATTTCCTTTATGTTGATGGAACTCGTGCGCATGGGAATGCAATCTGATGGGTCATTCATCCCATCTAGGAGAGACGGGGGGAGGTGGTGGTAGAAATACTCTCAGTCTCTTCAAGTGACTGAGAGTACACACTTGGCTCGATGTAGACTTTACTAGTACTGCCCTGTGTCATAAATAGCTGCTTTCTTCCGTCCTAGAACCATTATCTATTTCCATGCTATCGACAATAATACGCTGAATATACTGACGCAGGAGGATTTTATGAGGTAAGTCACTGAAAAATACTCAGTTCTCTGTTTCGAAGACCACGTAAAGTAAAGTTTTGTGTAGCAATATTTTCAGTCAAGAACCGTTCTTTTGTTTGCCTTCCAGTTGCAGCTGCCTTGTTTATGCAATCTTTTTCTTCTGTTTGTCGTTGTTTGTCGTGACAATTTTTTTTTATCGTGTAATTGAATTTCAGTGGCTTGCTAAATAACACCGGCCTGATCAGCAGTATTTTCAGAAAATGGAATATACGCATGCCAGCAGCCGAGACAGCGGAAGCATCCAAAGGCTCAAGGAACGAATTCAGTGCTGTAATCGCCGCTATGTTAGTACTGTCTGCTGGTATCGGGGTGGCAGGAGTGATTGGCATAATTGTCGCGTGTCGCAAGAAAAAACGGTAAGCTTAATATGAGCGAGGTTTGATTGTTGAAATTTTAAAGACAGTGAATTTGCATTGACTAGATGTAAACTGTTACGAGCGCGGATTTATGCTGTAGCAAATTTGAAAAAGAAAAAGTTGTTTAAGAGAATTTTTACAAGGTTGTGACATTCATAAGATTACATCTTTGTAAAGTTTGATCATAGTTAAAGGAGAGGAATGGTTATGACGCCCAGTCAGGTCCAGGTCCTTGTAAAGAAATTTGTCAGGCTTCTTAACCATTCCCCTCGATTAACTATGGATCGAATTTAATTTGAATGTGAAAACGTGAACAACAGGCACATTCGAAAAAAGACTCTCAAAGAAGATGAGCGTGGGTCCGCGTAAACACCATCTTCATCTTTTAATTAACGAGATAAACGTATGATACCACAATCCATGGATTCAATAAGAAGGACAGAATAAGGTGGCTGTTCCTGATTAGAGGGTGACAATGGAAAATTTACCTTGGACAGTTGCTAGTCTGTCACCCCAGTAAGACGCCAATGCGGGCAGTTCACGTTTGAAAGTGGCCTTCCGGGTTCACAAACAATAACAATGTTTTATTGAGTCTCATGGGTAGCCTAGTGCCACGCAGTTAGAGGGCACACTATCACAGGGATCTGTCCTAAAACACCCACTGTTTGGCTTTAATTTGGCGGGTTTTGATGAAAAATTCTTCACCTACTACATTTTCTAGTCAGAAGACTGTTTACAAGACAACTGATAACGGGGAGTCACCGTTTCCACTAGCAACGGCTTGGTAGTAAGTACAAGAGATTGATTATTTTTGTCAAACTTGAACTAATTTACGAAATGCAAAGAAGCATTCATGACGGCAAAGAAAACAAGGTAGTCTAATAATCCCAGGGGGTACTCCCTTATGTGGGTTATATAGGTATGTGTGTCCCCAAAGGGTATGGTTTTTCAGCCGTTTTGGTCATAAACAGGGTATCGATTTTGGCCATTTTGGTTAGAAGTAGGGTATAGTTTTTGCACTCTAGTCTTGAATTGGGTATGTTTCTTAGAAGAAGCTACTTTTCATCATTATCGATTATACCATCATCAAAAGCCCTTCATAAATTATGTTTAGGGCAACTGCACCAGCCGCAACGGTCATAAATAGGGTCTCAAATTTTTGGTGAGGTCATAAATAGGAAAGCGAAAATCGCAGATTTTGGTCATAAATAGGGTAAGGGTTTTGGGAACCTCCATCCAATTTTTCTGGGATTACCCCTCTCGGCCATTTAATCAGAGATTGAAATAAATACGAGCGGTAAGCAAATTCAGTTTTTTTTTTTTGTTACTGTTAGAATCCTTTCCCTTTTGGTTATGCTTAAAATAGTCATAGGCTAAGTTGGAAATAAAAAAAAACTAAAAAGGTAATACCAAATCAAAGGGGACACAGATGGTACACGTGAAAGAACATTATTTCAACATTTCAAGGCAAGCTGTCGGGGAAGGAACTCCTTTCATGCACCTCTGCAAATGTCAAACTCAACTAAACTTTGTACTAGCTATACAGTTTAATAGATAAACTGAAAAACAAGCGATACCAAATGATACAAGAACGAATAGTATCCTCCCCAAAAGTCACCAGTGGTTCTGATCCAAATGCGGAATGGCGGAATTATCCATTTCGAGAGTTTAAGCCGGTGTGAGGTTTAGTTGCTCTTGACGCCTGAGTGGCATTGCAGTTAGCTCGAAGATAGTTAGTTTCATTAGTAGATACTATCTAGTTATCTTTACGCTATACACAGTTTTTCTTTTAGTCATTATACTAAAGACGTATAACTCGAAAATCCAACTAGAAGTTCTTATTTGAACTCAGATTCATTAAAAGTAGAACTACATGACTTTATAGAAAAGGCAAAAAGTTCCAAACTTAAACCTAATTATGTTTCCAACAACATGATGTTTATTAGTCTTTTTATTTTCATTTTATTTCAGCTCTATGGATGTTCCCGGCATTGAAGCATTTATTGATGCCAAGGCTGATGGAACTCGACGATCTCTGTAAATATGCTTACAGCTACACTGTAAAATAAAACTGCTGGTTCATTTGAAACCTGAACTCCAAAGTTCCTAATGCGAAAACCAAGTTCAAATTCAAGATGCGCCTAAGGCGGTTTTTTTGAAATGCTCTTTTTGGGGATAGTTTGTTTATCCGCTACACACTGCAGAAAGATTTTAGACACTGTCAGTTTTAGGTGAGATTGCTGTTCACGAAAAAAAAAATATATCATTGTACGAGACGCGCTCTCTTTCCTCTACCCCACTCAGTCAAAGCATATTTATACACTGTTTTCGATTTTTAGGAGATCAACATTGAATTGGGAAGGGAAGAAGACACAATTGTTGTTGTTGTTGTGTTTATTTTCTACTGAAGCGTTTCAATAAATTTAGATGTCTGATATAATTACCTCAGAGACAGAATTTCCAACAGGTCTATAAGATGCCTAAGAACTGGACGCCATCTCTGGCTCCTGCACTCTCATTAAAGGCTCACGCCCTCTCATACTTTCATCACTGGCTCGTGCCCGCATCACCCTCTCACCACTGCCTCTAACCCGCATTCCTGGCTCCCTTACTCTCATGACTAGCTCCTGCCCACATCGTCCTTTTCCGCTCACTCACCACTGGCATTTTACCCTCATTCTTGGCTTCCCCCCTATCAACATTGGCTCTTACCACCTTATCATTGGTTCTGACCGTCTCTTTGTTCCGTTTCGGTGCCCTCTTAGTTGTGCGAAAGGTTGCGTAAAAGTAGGTTTCAATGTCGGTGTGCATTGTTGCGTAAATTTTGTTCGGACTAAACTAATTGTTATGTTTTTTTGTGACGCATTTTTATTTTTTACTTTTATATTAACTTTAGCTATAAAATGTATATAAAATGCCCTATATAGTGTAAATAAAGGTACTGAATTGAATTGAATTGTTAACAACAACAACAACAACAGCGTTAGTTGAGCATGACATCATGTGCATTTTCTCATTCGAAGCCATACTGAAGATTTGCTTTTTGTCATAGGAGAGACACAACCAAGTATGCAGTACAGAAGGATGCAGCTCCTTGTTGCTCGGTATGTTGCTTTGCAAGTGCATGACATAGCATACTTTGTTTCCTCGCAATTTACATTTATAGATAAAATTACAGCTTTTGTATGTTTACAATAAACCTTTACGGTTGATAAATATTAAAGTTAGAGTATGGGGATCAAGCAAACCATTCAGTTTTCTAGTTGGCCCCCCTATTTACAAAATTAGTCAACTCTCGGTACAGGTGAGAAACCAGGAAGGAACGGAGAAATTCATGAAAATAATAGACATGATGTACCTACAAACTAACAAACCAAATTACAATTACAATGAAATAAGACAACAAAAAAGTAAGTTAAAACGGACAAGTTTTAGGAGAGAGCGTGTTTAAACAGAGCAAGTGACAATGGTTACGAGAAGTCAGTTATTTTGGGCATTGCTTGAACGTGTGCCTTTCTGATAGAGGGACAGTCCTGTTCTCTGTCTGTCTGTCTGTCTGTCTAATTGTGCATCCATGTCAGTCAGCCGTTCGGTCTGTTGGTCTGCCAGTCTCTGTCTGTCTCTTTATCGAACTGCCACACAGACGAACTGCCCGTTTGAGGAAAAAGCGGTTTATAACGGCGAATGGCAGTCGCACTGTTTATCTCCGATATGAAGACACTCAAAAAGTTAATTTAGCTTCAGTAGGTTTTGACGAGTTGGAGGACACGCGGACTTCTCTTTACTTTGGTAAAGTTGTAAAGGTTATTTTGTATTTTGACTTTTTTCTGTTGTAATTTGTTTCTCAGGGTGATATTACATTGCCACGCACGTCATTGTGAGTAGTTTTCGTTTAGTATAAAACCTTCCTTACTTAGGAAAAAAAGTAATAATTATACTCTATCTGCTACTCTGTTTTGTACCATGTCACCATGCTAAAAGGACCGTTGGTCATTCACTGTATTTATAGCAAGCTTAAAGCCGAGGCAAACACTAACTTGGAAATTTCCAGGGCCTGGTTTTTCAAAGTATGATTAGCTAATCCAGGATTAACGTGTATATAAAATAAACTGTAATAACCGCGAAGAGCGTTTTTCTGTTTATATTTTATGTCCTGCATTATCAACCTTGTCTAATCGCAAATTTCACGAAACATTAGCAACGAAAAACACTTTATACAAGACAAATTGCAAATTCAATCAGCGTTTAATCATGGATCGGTATCATTTGGCTTTCGAAAAACCTGATGCATGGCAGTATTTAAGGTTGCTTACTACAGTTTTTCGGAGACTAGTAGCGCGCGCTATGATTGCTTGCCAGACGTCAATACTAATCGCGCGTGCACAAATGACGCAAGCAACCCTAAGAAGAAACGAAAACCACTTCAGCACTTGAAAGACGTTAAATCACTTCGGTATACGTAGCAATAGTTTCATACTCCGTTCAAACATGTGTTTAAACCTAGGGCCAAAAAAATGTGACATAAAAACTGAATGAACAACCGGTAAAAGAGCTCTAAATTACTCTTGCTTTCTCGCACGCGATACATGGCGTCACAAGAGCTCGCGCTTAAATAAAGAGCATGAGCAATTCAGTTCTCCTCCAAGGTTGTAAAATCCAGTCTTTGATTGAGGATTGCTCGAAAACCTATCGTACAACCCATGGTGAAATTTTCACAGTTGATTTGTAGGGGTGAATCACGTTTAGAGCCAAAATTCTTAAAAAATCTGTAAGACAGATGTTGAGCTATTTTTGATTTCACATTTTCTTAGTTTGCGAAAAATCTATCGTACAGATTTTTATTTTACTTTGCATGAATGTTAAATCAGAGCCAATTTCTTATTCCTGAAATTTTGAGGTGGGGTCATACTCGTAGATTTTGAGAAAAACGTGATTTAACCTACTAGTGCCCAGTCTCTCCTTCAGTACTCGGTCGTTCATTTTGGCCATTTGTTGACGTTTAATTGTCCAAGTTTTACATAGAATGGTAAAAGACTTTTAAGGTAAACAGTAAATAGAGAAAGAAAAAAACATCTTGGAACATTTTTTAAAAGAGTTAGAAGTTGGGCTGTTATAATCCATCAAAACTGTAGTAAGCCACCCTAATGGACTTTACTTTTCTCAATAGAAGAGGAAGTGCCACTTACAAACTGAAAAATCAGGAAGGGAAAAAAAATGAGGCTGTAAGTGTCACTTAAACGATGCACTGAGCTAATTAGGGTAGTTTCTCTTTGCAAGATCCCTATAAAATAGAGTAAACGACAAAATAAGGAACCAGAATCGTCAACTAATCGGCAACATGTCCTGATGTGAAAAGAAATTCTCGGAACTAACAGGGAAAGAGATGTAAAACAATCGATAAGAAGAAGTACGATATTAGTTTTACAACATCACAGTTAGTTGCAAAAAACGATTTAAAAGAAACAATCTCGATCCGCCGGCCGTGCAAGTCGCGTTTGAAAACATCTAGCTTCAATGCAAACCAGTTTAGGTATCTTTAAAGAAGACTTACGCATAGTGGTATGGGCTCTTCTTCGATGCCCGCTTGGGTTTGACTCGAGAAGGCAGAAGTGCGGACAATGACTTGGTAAACGCTTGCTTCTTTACCTCACTTACAAGAATTTTAACACCAATTAAGGCCCGTGCTGAAGACAATAAGTGGAAAATCGCGAGTACGTTTTGCAGATACACCTACAAAGCTCAGGATCATGGCGAACGAATCTGTACATGCACTGCACAAGGTTTTTGCAATTCAGATTTTTGCACTTCTCTCCTAGTTTTCAGTTAGAACGATGATTGACTACATCATACTGTTTTCACAGAAAAGGAAAGCTGTTGCTTTAAATCATTATGAGACTACCCCTCATTCCTGTACTGACAGCAGTGAACGGAATGAAGATTCTGATACGATAGACGGTCACGCAACCGACGCCACGGCAATTACAAGAATTGCTGAAAGCCACGAGAACGCTGGATTCGAGCACAGTCAAGAGCGTGAGAAGAGCGAAGAAAAACCCGCAGTTGATCGTAAGATTTCAAATCTCGGCGATACAAAGCCAGACCAAAGCAACGTAAAAGGCAAAAATCGGAAGGTAAGGTTTGATTTGCGTGGTGCTAAAATGAAGAACGAAAGGCGGGCCGTCATGAGAAATATCCCGGATATTATTGTGATCAGCGAAGAAGCAGAGGCGAACCAACAGTTCGACGAAAATGAGAGGAAGCGAGCTTGTGACGAAGACGTTTGCGATGATGTCGATGATGAAGATGATTTGCCTACTGATCTGAGTTCCATTTTTGAGAATTCAAGAGAGAGTTTCGCTTCTGGGTCTGCCATAAGCGATGAGGAAGGAACAGTAGTGACAATATGATAGACCGTTGTTGTTCTGTCTGACAAAGGATGGAGCATTTTACTAGTTTAACTCTCTTTTTGATCAATGAAGAGTCACGTTTGTAATTTATTAACCAAAAATCTTATTGAGCACACGTATTGGTATACTGTATGGTTTTAACATTGACAAGTACTGGCAATATGTTAATACAAGTAACTTGATTCGTCCCTGACTGGTAAGGTAAAAATGCTCCGGTAGTACGCTATGGTTTATTACACTAGTTACAATATAAAATTCGCAGTAGCTATGAGGAGGAGGCATAATTAATTGCTTGCATTTCTTGCTCCCAATTGGGGGATATTATCAGCTGAGGGAGGTCTATGTAGTCAGCATAGATCAGTTGAGTCTAGACATTTCATAAGCGCGCTAGCTGTTGTTGATGTGGTTGAAGTGTCCTAAATTGTTGTAGTGCAGTCACTCCTTCGTAATGCATTGTATGTGGTTAACAGATAATTTCAAATAATGTTTAATGTTTTCTTGTATTTGTTGTATTTGTATTTCGAACAAATACATGATTACATTGCGAAATAAAGTGTTTCAGAAGTACGAGCTGTTTCCTAAATTATCTCGACTCGTCGTGCCGTAAATTTGGGGAACCTGGTCCCAGTTATCCAAAGGATGGATAACGCTATCCACCAGGCCCCAGTTGTTCAAAAGATGGACAACACTCTCTACCGGATAAATTACTATCCAGTGGATATCGTGGTTTGTTTTGTTAACACTTATCCGCTGGATAGCGATTTATCCGGTGGATAGCGTCATCATGCCTTCGAACAACCGGGGCCAGATAAATCATTATCCAGTGGATGGTGTGGTTTGTTTTGCCGTCACTTGGATAGCAACAATCGGCATTCAGGTTCTTTGACTACGTCACGTTTTGCAACAAACACCTTTTGCATGACCGTGAACATGAATAGGTACTGCAGTAAGACAGGTTTGGCACCAGTATATACAGTGTCTCTCAATTTACTTCAGTTATTCTCGTGTAGATTCTAATCAGGCATTGTAACACGGATGAACACCCGCAGGGAATGGCGTTATTCACCCTTTGAACAACTGGGCCCTGTGGTATAACTTGCACGCTACTCTTGGTCACGTACAATATTTACTGGTGAATTGTTACGATAATCCTGACAAAATCCTAGGAGATGATGAGCTGTGCGGGACTAGCGCCTCATTCAAGGGAAGTAGCAATATGCCAAGTACTTTCGCGATAGAGCTATTTTAGGAGTCCACGCACTAGAGGTCAAAGTTATCCGACGGAAGTACATCGTGAGCTTGTAGTTCTGTATGTCGTCATAGTGTAGCAGCTGTTACTGTGTTTGGGATAGGGAGATTGTTTCAGTTGTTTGTTCTATTGTTCTCTCAAAAGGTATCGAGCCATTGAGACCTTGCGAGAGCTGCTACCCTAAAGTTATCGCTTACTAAACGTTTGCGCGAGTTTTTGTTAACTAGCGTTTACTGCGCATGATAGAGTCTGTGTTTTGGCGTCAACAGCGCTGGCAACAAACCACGAAGATGGCGTTGATAACTGTTTCACAAAAAAAGGAAACAAACGTTGTGGGCGACGCCTAGAGCAGTTTTTTTTTATTTTTTTTTGAAAATGAAAACTGTTTAGTTGTAAGAGAGGATGAAGGGTACCATATAGTCCTTATTTCTAAGGTAATCTCTCTGAAGCTATTTTTGGATCACTCACGGCCTCAGAATTTCCTTGGAATCTCGAAACAAACCGGTTTTTTTTTATTTTCCTACCAGGAGCCTCCGTTTCGTTTAATCATGACATTATGATAACAAGAGAGGATGAAGGGAAACAGAGTTAATCCTCCATGTGGGCCTTATTCCCTGGGTAATAAAGTAAAGTAATAAGGTCCAATAACCCAGGGATTACCTGGGTTATTGGACTGGGTTTGACTCATTGAAGGGATGGGGGAAAGAGCAAGAGTAACCGTACGGATTTTTAGATTCCCAGACTAACATCGTCCTAACCAGGAATGGGACTTTCATCGCTAAATAGACCCTTTGCATAAATGGCGCCTTAATTTGAATAACAATGCTTTGTACTTCTTTCAAGCCTCGTACTCATGTTTTTGTTTTTTGTTTTTTGTTTTTTGTTTTTTTTTTCATTTATCTATTTATTTGTTCACATACAGAATAACATACAAAAAAGTTACCTAATTACTTACATTAAAATACCTAAAACAGGTTTAACAACAAACGATAAAACTAGTGGTAACAATAAATAAATAAAAATAAATAAAAGGCGACTCTGCCGGTTTTTAGTTTTTTAAATATTATCCAATAACTACGTACTTGATATAGTAATTTTATTAACAACAATTACTAATAATTAATAATTAATCATAGATACAATTAAGAAATAAGCAGTGCAGAAAAATTTCCGAGATAAGTAATTTAAATTTAAAATGTTGGTGGTATGTCTAACTCTCAATTGCACTTTAGCCTTGATTCGCTTGCAGAAAGTAGATAGATGGCTTTTATGGTACCGTGATGTTGAGAAATGGAAGTAAAGGATTCCATTTCTTAGAAACGGTATCGAGGTTGTTGGACTCTATGCGAAACTGCGATTTTAGGGACACAAGAAAAGTTTTTAAAATCGGGATCTTCTTGTTGACCCTGCAGCTTCATATATAATATCTTGCCAGAAGAAAGCAGAAATTTAGTTGAAGTGAAAACTTAGAGGTGTCCGGTCTCAGACCCAGATATATGGCGGTGTGTTTTGAATAGTCTATGGTCATTAGATTAACCTGCTTAAGTTTTTCAGTCAAATTTTCCCAAAAGGTGGCTACTATTGTACAGTTCCAGAAGAGGTGGATCAGGTTTTCAGAATGGTTGGTACAAAAGGAACAGTTCGGGTCCTGCTTTATATCAATTTTTGTTGGCAAAAGGTTCGTTGATAAAATACGATGAAGGAATCTGAATTGAAAGTTTACGAGTTTTGTGCTTTTTGTGGACCTAGCTGCCAGACAATAGGCCCTAGTCCAGTCAGCAAAACATCTTTCATCAGATTTAATGCTGTCATTCCATTTCTCTTGGCTTTTAAAAGGAACGGTGCTTTTGAAAGAGAGGAGCTTCTGGTATACAGCTCTGTTTGCTTTATCGTTCTTAATAAAAGTCTTGGAGAAGGAATCGGGAGAGTCTGTGCTACTAGGTTCTTTACCGAGAAAGTTAGTGTTATAATGGTGCCAAAGGGCAGAAATAAGGCCGAAATACTTAATGGGTTGTATTCGTATATTGTAAGTGCTGATAAAATCTGCAAGGGGGAGAAAACTGCGCGAGTTCGTCATTAACTGGGCTACCTTAGTGATTCCATGCAGGAAAAGATGTTTGTAGAAGACCGGTCTGTTTTCGATCCTAATTAGCGAATTATGCCATATGTGTTGTTCAAGAAATTGCTGCTCGGTTTCGAATTTATCATCAAAATTAACCTCTGACCATATTTCTAAAATTTCTTGTAGAAAAGGGTCTTGGACCGATATCAACTTTGAAGTGTCAAGCTTGTTTAGATTACATGTGAAGACTAGTTTGCCGCCATATTTGCTAAGTTCAAGTTCAAAAAAATCTTTCCATTTTCCGTGGTTAGAATCGTCATGGTATTTTTTAATCCAAGCAGTCTTGAGCGATTTGGTAAACGAAACAATGTCAACCATTTTTAAGCCTCCGTTTTTATAGTCGTTTATCATGACACTTCGCTTAATCTTATCGCCCTTATTGTCCCAAAGAAAGCTGTAGAAAAGATCGTTTATTTCTTTGATAGTTTTATGATTTGTCGCCAGCGGAGCTAAAATATACGTAAGTTGAGATGCAGCTAAGCTTTTAATAACTTGAACTTTGCCGAGTAATGTTAGCCGGCGATATTTCCAATTGCTTCAGATGTTTTTAATTTTGTCCGCTTTTTCTCTATAGTTTATATTTAATGTGATATTGGGATCGGTAGAGAGCCAGACACCAAGGACCTTTACTTTGTTTTCTGGCCATTTAAAGTTCTTCTCGGGAAAAAGTTTTTCCTTATTTCCCACCATCGATCCAATCCATAGAGCTTCGGTCTTTTTACTGTTGAGTCTGAGGCCAGACATACTGCCAAACGTTTCGATCACCTGAAGTGTGGCGGATAATGACTCACTAGTGCCGTTAAGAATGAAGGTTGTGTCATCTACATACTGGCTAATTTTAATTTCTGAGTTGTTTACAGATATTCCTTTAATGTTCTTGTTCGATCTGGTTGCTTTAGGTAAGATTTCAGCAGATAATATAAATAGGTACGGCGAAAGAGGGCAACCTTGCCTAACACCTCTTTGTAGTTGGAAAAAACCACTCGCCCAGTCATTGTTTAGGACACAGCTTTCGATGTTCTTGTAAAATGTTTGAAACCAGCTTATTAAAGAAGAGCCAAAACCAAAATACTGGAGCGTGCGCTCAATGAAAGACCATTCTAGCGAGTCAAAGGCCTTTTCAAAATCTATAAAAAGCAATAGCCCTGGGATGTTTTTTGAGAGGCGTAGTTCATAATGTTATCTATCAATCTAATGTTTTCTCCAATAAATCGTCCTTTTAGGAAACCGGTCTGGTCGTTATTGATAAGTTTTGGGATAACAGATTTTATTCGGTTTGCGATAGCTTTCGCAGCTATTTTGTAGTCGCAGTTGAGAAGAGTTAGTGGCCGCCAGTTTTTAATTAAGTGCGGTTCTGCGTCTTTTTTTGGTATGAGTTTAATGATTCCGCGTCTCTGTGTGATCGAAAGGCTTCCTTCATCATATGAATAGTTGAGTGCACTTATTAGAAGAGGAGACAAGTCTTTCCAAAAAATTTTGTAGAAAGGATTTTTACATGAATGTGAGGCTTAGGATGTACAATTAAGTATTGTTATTCAAATTTAGTCGCCACTGATGGAAAGGGTCGATAAGCGTCTATACAGAAGAGGAATATTCTTTAAGTGGTTCTGCGATCATGATCACACAATTCAAATCATCACATTTGTCCAGTAGCAATTTTATACATTTACGAACCGTATTTCCTCCTGACAAGAAGAATTGAATTTGTTTTCAATAATCTAAAAAAACGAATAACTCAAAATAAATCATCAAAAGAACGATCCTAGGTTTGTGCCATAAGGAAAATCTTTACCGTGCATACGTAACAGTTTGATTAAACATTGTTCAGTAGCTCGATGCTGAACAAGAGTGTTTGGCACAAAAATACAATCATCGTAGTCATCAATTGGCATATAGAATCCGCTATGATCCACCGCTATCACACCGGACTCGTTTGCAAGCATTCCCACATAAACATCGTCCATTCTATACGGCTTAATCACATCAAATAAAGCAACCAGACACCCGATAACATCATATGACATAACAAAGCCTGCACCACTACAGAAATCTGGATAGTGTGTGTGATTGTACTCTTCATAACTGACATTCCATTTCCCTTCTCGACGTACTATAGGATTGTGGTGCAGCATGCCCATAAAAAGCCCTTTGTTTGGTGTTGTTCGTCTTTGCAAGAATTTAATCAAATCTTTGTTGTTAACCAGCACATCGTCGTCTGCTTTGAGAAGGTAAGAAAAACCACAATATCTGGCTGCCCATTCGAAGGCCATCTGTATCTTCAAACTCTGGTTCCAGTAATGTTCATAATAATCCGCACGAATCATGTCACCATAGATGCTATTTTCTGTTTGAAGAAGATCTGATTGTGTTTGATTCCTTGTTTGACCAAGGAGAAAGTATGTCTTCCACTCAGGTGCAGTCAGATGGATATCAGTACCCCAAGTTTCACGAATTAAATTTCTCCTTTCCAAATTTGCCGGTGCAGTCGAGACCAGGATAAGAAGGAAATAATCTCGTTCACAAGCAGTCTTGGTAATCAAAGTAGTTTTGTGCTGCGGAGTTGTTTTCCAAGATGTACAATCGTGGCGAGGAATATAGCCGCTGGGAAAAGTAGGAGGTGCAGTGGAGTGGTCCGACTTCACGAACACACCATCTACCAATATAGCTATTAAAGCCACTGTGCACATTATTACAGCAAGAAGACGAAGTTCCCTTCTCGTCAAAGCTAATGTTTTCCAGCCCAATATTACTAGACAATGTTTTAATTTGCGACACATATTTTGAACCTGATACTAGTTAACCACACGGCTCACTTGGTAAGTTGCATAGGCTTTCTTCGGAGTAAAATAAATCAAACTGCATTGGCCTAAATTAAAAGAAAGACAATAGAAATAACTAACTAGCCAAATGATTAGTTAGTGAATGACTAACAGGAACTATTCTAATTTGATGTGCTATTAATAAAATCCTGGGTTCAATGTATGGTCCCTAGTACGTAAAAGCAATCCCAGATAAATAAGGTTTTGATTATTCATTAGTAAGTTTCTGTTAATGGCAGTTGTTCGCTTCACAAATTTGTCTTTGAAAGTCCGTAAAGTATGTGGTCATCTATTCTGTTGCCAGGCAAAAAAACTATGAATGAAAGAATGAACGAACGAACGCACGCACGAACGAACGAGCTAACGAAAGAAAGAAAGAACGAACGAGCTAACGCGGAAGAAAGAACGAACGAACGAACGAGCTAACGAAAGAAAGAACGAACGAGCTAACGCGAAAGAAAGAAAGAACGAACGAACGAACGAACGAGCTAACCAAAGCACAGGCGGCCCAAGCTCTCAATGTTATCCTTTTTTTTTTTCCTTTTTATGCGAACGTTCAGGCTAACGTGACATATGGCATGTACTATTACATAACGACCGAATTTGACCACGCGAAACATGACTCCCGCCTTCCAGGATATGGAGGTGTTGTGTTACAACGGTTTGAATTTATAAAGGTTTGTATGGGAATGCAACGGCTTTGCTTGAAAAGCCAATTATTCTTATATTTTGTGAATAAAATCTACATACCCTGTTGCTGTGTTGTATTCTTTGTTATTTGCCAGCTCCTCGGGCCTATCTAACGCGATTTCGGCGAGTTATCGTTCTGTGGGTTTCCACTACTAAAAGAAAGACAAGGCTGGACACTGATTTCCGGAGTGCCCGCCGCTCGAAGCGAATAAATCCACTGAAAACTATAATTAGCCCGATCGGGGGTAGTCAGCAACGATTTGTCAACGGTCAAACCAAAATGCTCCCCGGGTACCCTCGTGCTTTAGTTGTCAAACCCATAAAGGGAGTGCCCGGTTACCCGGGGAGCATTTTGGTTTGACCGTTGACAAATCGTTGCTGACTACCCCCGGTCGGGCTAATTATAGTTATCCAATACCGCGAAAGTGTCCACAGGCGGCCCAAGCTCTCAATGTTATCCTTTTTTTTTCCTTTTCATGCGAACGTTCAGGCTAACGTGACATATGGCATGTACTATTACATAACGACCGAATTTGACCACGCGAAACATGACTCCCGCCTTGCAGTATATGGAGGTGTTGTGTTACAACGGTTTGAATTTATAAAGGTTTGTATGGGAATGCAAGGGCTTCGCTTGAAAAGCCAATTATTCTTATATTTTGTGAATAAAATCTACTTACCCTGTTGCCGTGTTGTATTCTTTGTTGTTTGCCATCTCCTCGGGCCGATCTAACGCGATTTCGGCGAGTTATCGTTCTGTGGGTTTCCACTACTAAAAGAAAGACAAGGCCGGACACTGATTTCCGGAGTGCCCGCCGCTCGAAGCGAATAAATCCACTGAAAATAACCCTGCCGGCTCAATTCCTCCGTAGAATCGAAGAAGAAATGTTGAAGTTCCATGTCAGTTCACTCGCTACGCGATTCCGTCCACAACGCCTTCGCAACGATACATTTATTTCGAGATTGCTTCGCTCGCAAACTCGAAAACAGCCGCGTCACAAAAGTTAGGACACTTTCGCGGTGTTGGGTAACCATAATTAGCCCGACCGGGGGTAGTCAGCAACGATTTGTCAACGGTCAAACCAAAATGCTCCCCGGGTAACCGGGCACTCCCTTTATGGGTTTGACAACTAAAGCACGAGGGTACCCGGGGAACATTTTGGTTTGACCGTTGACAAATCGTTGCTGACTACCCTCGGT